>NC_052949.1:21822645-22122645 GCF_013358895.1 Oreochromis aureus
CGCCCGGGTACCCACCGGCTCACTCCTTGGCGGCTGCTTATCGGGGCCTGGAGCCTGGGGCTCGCTCAGGCCACTTCGGGGATGGGGTGCCCTCGGCCTCTCGGCCCGGGGCTCGGTCACTCAGGCACAGCTGGCTGCCGGGCGGAGCTCACGGGCACGCCACTGCAACCCCCTGGCTTCTGCTCGCGGCTGCTGAGTGACCCCTCATCTGGGACTCTCCTCAGCTCTTTCTGGGATAGTGGCGCGGCTGCCCTCTGTTGGTCTTCCTTGGTCTCTTGTGTTCTGGGGACCTCTGGATGTCTGGAGTTTCGATCTCCTCCATACCTGCTTCACGCCCTGGAGGACGGGGCAGTGGCCCCCCACACCCTCTAGCAGATCATTACATGAAGGAACCTTTTAAAAACAAGCGCGTTCATGCTCACAGGTGTACACACGGGTGATCACACACACAAACTACACCCTTTTTGGCTCCTACCTCAAAGTACACTGTGTGCTGTCGATCTCACGTGCTGCACCATAATGTTTAATATTTAGTATTTACTGTCATATTCCCATATATCATTGTGATCTTGTTTATTACTCTCGTTTTCTTCTGCTTGCTCTCTTTTTTCTTTCTCAACAGGTGATCCAGGTGATCGATATATGTATTTTTTGTCTGCTTATTCTGTTGGTTTTTGTTTTTTGCCCTTTTTCCCCGTCCCTCTTCTCAGGTTTTTTTTTCTTTCCCCCTTTCTTTCTGCCCTTTCTTTCCACCAGTCAAGTCTGTCCCGTATTCAGCAAGTGAAAATAAAATAAATATATATAAGTGTATTCTGCTATGTTATAATATTTGTGCTAAACCAGAGTATTTGTGCTGAAACATAGTATTTCTGCCAAATGATAGTATTTCTGCCAAATTATAGTATTTGTGCTAAAACATAGTTTTAATTTAAAATTACAATATTCATAGTTCATCACAGTGTCTCTGGTAAATCACAGTATTTCTGCTATGTTGTATTATTTTTCTAAATCATAGTGTTTCTGTAATGTTTAAGTATTTTTGGCTAAATATATTCTTTCTGTTATCTTATACTATTTCTCCTAAATTCTTGTATTTTTGAGAAGTTATCATGTTTCTGGTAAGTTACAATATTTCTGCTAAGTTCTGCTATGCTATTGTATTTCTGCCAAGTATTATGTTTCCTCTGAGATATTGCAGTTCTGCTAAGTTATTACATTTTAGCAAAGTTCCTTTGCTTCTGCAAACTTTTTACAATTTCTGCAACTTTTCAGCTTTTTCAGCTATTTTCAGCAGACAGCTTCAGCATTACAGCATCCACACTGCATTTTCGCAGGAAATGCAAATTTTTCTAGTTATTATTATTATTATTTTCCTTTTTCCGCCTGAAATTTTGCAGTGTATCTCGACCCGCAGTTTTTGGACAAGCTTCATATATGTTACCTCATTTTGTGCGGCTGGATCTGGAATGGTGTGCTATGACTTTTGGTGTTTATGAATATTATAGTTTTTTAAATATTAATATTTTAGTGAAAATTTTCCCGCGCTCCTCTGCCAAACAGTTTTGACAATAGGGGTACATATGTTACATCATTTTGTGCGGCTGGAGCTGGGCTAGTATGGTGTGACTTTTGGTGTTTATAACTTTTATAGTTTTTGAAATATTTAGATTTTAGTGCAAATTTAGGCCAATTTCTAGGCTCCTGAGAAAGATTCTGCTTTTGGCACCATAGAAACAGACTTCATTTGTGGTGTCTTGGCTCTCTCTAGTGGTATACCGGGAGTAGTACAGCCGAAAAGATTTTATCCTTGTGTTGAAAACTCCATATCCCACAATTCATAGCACGCCTCTACAGAGTGAACAATGGCGGCCACCACTTCGTTTATATGTCTTTTATTCGTGTTTCTAGGTCACAAAATAAGCTTTTAAGATATTTTCAGGCGAGAATGTAGGTGTGTAAACTTCAAATATCTGCTTGTTTTATCAAGACATCCCATATTTAGCGACAGTGCTCTGACTACGTCGGTCCTGCCTGACAGCTAGCCGGCTACCTAGCTGGCTACCTAGCTAGCTGCCGCACTTGGCTGCAAATGGATAGCGAGGGGACTCTCTCTGTCGTTTCACCTCCATGGTCTCTCGCAAATGCTCGCATAGAATCGGAGTTACAGCTGGATGTGGAAAAAATAACTGAGTTGTTTGGTGGTGGAGCTACAACAGAGGGCAGCTACCCACCGTGTGTGACAGAAAGGACATGCCGCCAACGAGACATATGAGGCCGGGCAGGCGATTGCTAACGCGGTGGTCAATCATGGATCAGGGAAAGCGAAGGCAGGAGCGTGAGGTGAACTGAATTTCAGGTAAGTTATGAACTGCACTCTATTTGGGTCAGATATAAACCGAGTTTAGGTGTAGTTTATTTAGCAGCAGTTCTCTTATGTGTTGCTGATAGTCGGCTAGCTAGCTAGCGCCGCTAGCATAGTTAGCTCAGCGCCGCTAGCAACCCTTCGTGAAAAAGCACCCAGGCTTGGCTTATATTGAGGCGGGTGAAACTCGTGTCAGCACCGGTCGCTCTCTATTTGGGTCAGATATAAACCGAGTTTAGGTGTAGTTTATTTAGCAGCAGTTCTCTTATGTGTTGCTGATAGCCGGGCTAGCTAGCTAGCGCCGCTAGCATAGTTAGCTCGCGCCGCTAGCAACCCTTCGTGAAAAAGCACCCAGGCTTGGCTTATATTGAGGCGGGTGAAACTCGTGTCAGCACCGGTCGCTCTCTATTTGGGTCAGATATAAACCGAGTTTAGGTGTAATTTATTTTCGTTGACCTTTACAATCGTAATGCCACGGGAGTTTATATACAGCTGTGTGCGTATTAAGTTACTGACGTTGGACTTTATTTTATTCATTAGGGTTAGTTCATAGAGTTGCCGTGCCGTATAAACGGAATCGTCCCCACATTCAGAGAAAACATTATGATTTATTCTGTCGTTACGAAGCCTCCCTGTCATTCTCTCGCGTGTTGAAACGTCAATCATGAAACTGATCAATGATCGGCTGTTCGCTCTTATTTATCGCGCTAAACAACAGCAGCACGTTTAAGCTTGATCAGCTGTTGTTAGAATTCTTTTGATTTTAATTTCTAGTATCAGCTGATGTTTGCTGGAGCATGAAGATGAAATCAGGAGATGTCCTTACTGAATCATCAGAGCTGAACTGGTGATGGAGAAACAGGTTTACACTTTAGGTGACATGAATGAGTTGAAGGGAAGTTATGAGTTGTTTCTGAGAGACAAAGACCAAGCTCCTTTTTTGTGTAGCTGACAGCTGGTAACTGTGCAGGGGCGGATCTAGCAAAGCTTTTAGGGGGGAAGCTAGGGCATTAACAGAGAAAGGTGGACACAAAGATATACTTTTCTTTCTTACTCTCATATAAAATATTTAGCTTTTATTAAATAGTTATCTGAATCTCACAACCAAAGTTTGTATAATAATACACAGGATTGGCTGTAGACCATTGTTCATAATTCAGAACACTGTGTAAAAATAACAAAAACAAAAAGTGAATGCATGTGTGAAAAGTGGTCTATAATGTAATGCTTCAAAGTGTGTTCATGCAAACATTGTCGGGTCTGCCGTGGTACAATGGGACTTCTGCTCATGAACCTGTGTGCACAGCGCCTGCAAATCGGCGCTGTACAAAGTAACTTCATCTTTACACAAAACTGTAAGCTGTCATCTGTGAAGCGTGAGCGGTGTTTGTTTTACCATAGTTCATGGTGGAGAATGGCTGCTCTTCTGAGTTTTGCTCTCTGTAGCCGTATGAATGGCAAACTACAGTGATTAGCAGCGGCATAGGCACACATAAAATTTCTTCTTCTGAAATTTTCGCTTTCTAGTTCTTTATTTTTTCTTTTTCAAGTTGCTTCCGTGACGCTTTTTGGACTTTATCTACTCCCTCAGTTTTCAGCCGATTTTCTCCGCTCAAACTCTATACTGTTCTGCTCTTTCTGGAGATGGGTGCTATGACTTTTGGTGTTTATTACTGTTATACTTTTTAAAATATTACACTTTTTTCCTTTAATTTGTCCCATTGAAATGAATGGAAAACTTCCACAATTCTGCTAAAACTTGCTTGTTTTTGAAACTTAACTACTTTGTCATACTTTCACCTAGAAACTCCATTCAAACTTTAAAATGTTCTCAGATTATTGGGCTATTCCTGTGTGATTCAGCTGTTTCAGATCTTCTACCGTTTTAATTTTATGCATCTTTAAGTTTTCAGTTGCAAAATTGTGATTTTTCAGAAAATACATGCGTTGCTATGGTTGCTATGCAATTAACTCAGAGTGAGGGCTGGTCTGTTCGAATTTTCTCTTCATGTCTGAACAACTTCTTGCTACTCGCTCAATTTCCACTCAACCCCACAAATTATACATCAAAACGTAGGTATTTTTGCTGGCTTTCAGAAAATGTCACTATCATTCTTGTGGGATTTACAGATTTTTGCAAATCTCCTCAGAGCAACACAAGGTCTGAAAACTCTCCATAGAAAGTCAATGGAGAGCTTGTTCAAAATCACCGCTGAATTTTTCTAATGAGAGGCATTTTCAAATCGTCATATCTCCTTAACGAAACAAAGCTGAGACATGACGCTTGTGCCAATATATCTTCAGACTCTCCTGATGCTCACAATTCAAGAGTATTTTCCTCACCTATTACCGTTTGGCCATGAATTACATTTGTTTGAGGATAGGAAATTTGTCTCTCGCTCAGATCTCTTCAGATTTCAAACTGTGGAAATGAGGCACTTTTTTCTCTCGTCATATCTTTTCATTGATTTCAACAGAGCCCTGAAAATTTCCATGACTGTTCACCAAAGCCTGCTGTTTCTTACTGTGAAAGAATGATTTTGAGGCTCCATAGAGATCTAGAGTTACACAACGTTGTTTGAGGGCAAGTCAAGGCAGTTTTGCTTCGCTTCTTCTCAGTTGCAGTGTGTTACAAGTCATATAGCTTTAATAATTTATATTTTATCTCTGAATTATGAAGACCTGGAGATTTCCCCATCTCTTCTGAACAAAACGGTGTCAGAATGAGCGTTCTAGCCCCTACGGTTAGGAAATTATGGCCATTTGTTCGAGGGGAATCCTGAATGTGAGAAATACACTGCAGAAAACTCATACCTCTCTCTGTGTCTGTGTGTGTAAGTGCTGATTACAGCAGGTGCAGCTAATTTAGCTGACCTAGATATACCAAGCCCAGACTCTAAACAGCCACTGCTCCCTTTAGGCTCTGTGTATGTGTATGTTTGTGTGTCTGTATCAATATTTCTCCCATGTTACATATTACTCCTCCATAATAGTATTTGTGCTAAATCAAAGTACTTCTACTACATCTTAGTACTTCTGCTCAATCATAGTATTTCTGCTAAATCATAGTATTTTTGAAAAATCATGGTATTTGTGCCAAATCATGGTTTTAGGGCAGAACCATAATATTTATTTTATGTTATGAGATTACTACTAAGTGGAGGAATGTCTGTTATGTTATAGTTTATGTGCTGAATATAGTATATCTGCCAAATCATAGTATTTATCCCAAATCATAGTATTTATGCCAAATTACAGTATTTCTGCTAAAAAGCAGAAATAGTACCTTTAGCAGAAATTTCTGTGAAAAGTTATTATTTATGTTAAAAGATAGTATTTCTGCTAAATCATAGTATTTCTGCCAAATCATAGTATTTGTACTTATTCATAGTACTTGTGCCAAATCATAGTATTTGTACCCAATCATAGTATTTCTGCAATATGATCGTATTTGTGGCAAATCATGTTATCTTTTGCCAAATCATGGTATTTGTGCCCAGTTAAAATTTCTGTTATATTATAGTGTTACTACTAAGTCGTAGAATTTCTGTTATGTTATAGTATATCTGCTGATTATAGTATATGTGCCAAATAATAGTATTTATAGCAAATAATAGTATTACTGCCCAAACATAGTATTTCTTGTAGTATTTGTAGTAGTAGTTGTTGTAGTATTTGTGCAAAAACATAGAATTTCTGCAAAATCATAGTATACCAAATCATAGTATTCCAAATCATAGTATTACTGCAATTCCATAGTATTTGAGCGAAATCATAGTATTTGTGCAAAAACATACTATGTCTGCAAAATCACATTATATCTGCTATGTTATAGTATTACTACTAAGGCATAGTATTTCTACCAAATCATAGTATTCCTTCAAAATCATAGTATCACTGCAATTTCATAGTATTTGAGCGAAATTGTAGTATTTGTACTAAATCATGGTACTTGTACCAAATCATAGTATTTTTTGCAAATCATATTATTTGAACCAAAACATTGTATTTGTAACGAAGTCATAGTATTTCTTCTAAATCATAGTATTTCACCCAAATCTCAGTAGTTGTGCTAAAACCCAGTATTACTGCCAAATCGTAGTATTTGTACTGAAACATAGTATTTGTGCCAATAAGAGTATTTGTACTAAATCATAGTACTTGTGCCAAATCATAGTATTTCTGCCATATTGTGCTAGTTGTGCAAAAACATAGACTGTCTGCAAAATCATAGTATATCTGTTATGTTATAGTATTACTACTGAGTCACAGTATTTCTGCCAATTCGTAGTATTTGTACTAAATCATACTACTCGTGCCAAATCATAGTATTCAAATCAAAATATAGTATTTGTATCAAAGCATTGTATTTGTACGAAGAACAGTATTTCTGCCAAATCATAGAATTACTGCAATTTCATAGTATTTTGAGGAATCCTTTTTGTTATAGTATTACTTCTAAGTCATAGTATTTCTGCTTTGTCATAGTATTTGTACTGAAACATAGTATTTCTGCCAAATCATAGTATTACTGCTATTTCATAGTATTTGAGTGAAATTACAGTGTTTCTGCAAAAACATTGTATTTCTGCTAAATCATAGTATTTCTCTCATCTTAAAGTACTCAATTATTGTATTTGTGCCAAAGTTTAGTATTTCTGCCAAATGATATTATCTCTGCTAAATCATAGTGTCTGCCAAATCATAGTATTTGTGCCAAATTATGGGATTTTGCCAAAACATGGTACTTGTGCCAAATTATAGTATTTGTGCCCAATTAATATTTCTGTTATGTTATAGTATTACTACTAAGTCGTAGAATTTCTGTTATGTTCTGCCAAATCATAGTATTACGGCTATTTCAAAGTATTTGAGTGAAATTACAGTGTTTCTGCAAAACATTTTATTTCTGCTAAATCACAGTATTTCTGTTATCTTAAAGTACTTGCACTCAATTATAGTATTTGTGCCAAAGTTTAGTATTTCTGCCAAATCATATTATCTCTGCTAAATCATAGTGTCTGCCAAATCATAATATTTGTGCCTAAGCGCAGCATTTGTACCAAAACATAGTATTGCTGCTATATCATAGTATTTGAGCCAAATCATAGTATATGTCCTAAAACATAGTATTTCTGCCAAATCATAGTATTTGTCCTAAAGCATAGTATTTCAACAAAAACACAGTATTTCTGCTATGTTATAGTATTTGTGCTTGTAGAAAAACCTGTGTTAGTGTGAGCTACATTACCCAGCAGCCTCTGAGCAGTGAGGGAATTCATGGGACTTCTGAGCTAGATGGTCTTCCTTCGCTCCTGGGCTAACGATTGAGGAGAGAGCTGCTGGGAAGGGGAGCAAATAGCCCATCCTATATTTGTTGGGGATGGTGTGTGTCACATAAACGTGAGTTAATGTTCCATGCTTAAGATGTTTACCCTGCTACTTGTGTGTATTGGTTTTAGTTACCTTTAGCGTATGTGCTAGTTAGCGATAGCTATGGCAGCCCAGTTATTTGATTGTTTTGGGCTTGTTCCTGCTTTGTTTGTTTGTTCAAATTTATGTGAATTTGTACACTGTAATATCGCTGTATTACGTAGTGGCTAAGTAGGAGGCTGACTGTTACTAAGTGCATCAGAGTACATAGGTCATCTGTTGTGTTGGAGTGCCCTCTTGTGGCGCCTTTTGGGTAGTGCCTTAGTAAACGTGAACACTGCAAAGAAGTGGTATCAGACTGGTTTGTAGTGGAGGAATTTGTTGCCAGTTTCTTTCATCTTTAATCCGTATTCATGTTGTAATGTAGTAACTTTTGTGGCGCAAATACCACAATATGGCAGAAATACCATGTTTTGGCACAAATACTTTGATTTGGTATACTTTAGCTTCTTCACCCCTTTTCAGCAAAATTTTCATTTTTTCACACCTTTTCAGCACAAATTCCAGCTTTTTGGCGGTTTTCAGAAAAAAAAAACCTCTTTTCAGCAGAAACTCTGCTGATTCACCTCTTTTCAGTGCAACGTTCTGCTTCTTTGCCTCTTTTCTGCAGAAATTCTGCTGATTCACCTCTTTTCTGCAAAATTTTCATCCTTTTGCCTCTTATCAGCACAGTTCTCAGCAGCTTCTGATAATTTCAGCACAATTGTCAGTCTATCTACCTCTTTTTTGTGAGAATGAGTTTGGCTCAGTGAGATGAGTAGCTGCCTTGAGACCAGGAGGTTCGAGGGGAATCCTGAATGTGAATGTAAGAAATACACTGCAGAAAACTTATACCTCTCTCTGTGTCTGTGTGTGTAAGGGCTGATTACAGCAGGTGCAGCTAATTTAACTGACCTAGATATACCAAGCCCAGACTCTTAACAGCCACTGTTCCCTTTAGGCTCTGTTTATGTGTATGTTTGTGTGTCTGTATCAATATTTCTCCCATGTTAAAGTATTACTCCCACGTAATAGTATTTCTGTTAAATCAAAGTACTTCTACTACATCTTAGTATTTCTGCTAAATCATAGTATTTTGGCCAAATCATGGTATTTGTGCCAAAGCATAGTATTTCCACAAAATAACAGTATTTCTGCTATGTTGTATTATTACTGCTCATAGTATTTCTGCCAAATCTTGGTATTTGTTCCAAAGCATAGTATTTCTGTCATAATCACAATATAACTGCAAAATAAAGGGTTTTTTTTAGACAAATCATAGTGTTTGTGCTAAATCCTAGTAATTCTGCTCAATCATAGAATTTCTGCTATGCTGAAGTGCTTTTGCTAGATTACAGAATTTCTGCTAAGTCAAAGTATTTCATGTAAATCATAGTATTTATACCAAGTCCCAGTGTTTCTGCCAAATCATAAATCATAAATAATGTGGCGTGTTGGGGAACAGCTAGTTCTCTCCCATCATGCCTTGGGACATGTGCTGCATTTTAGATGTTCTTGTTTCATTGTTTATGGTTACGTTACTTTTAACTGTTGTCTTGAATGTTGTGTTTATACTACGGTACAAAGTCACTGACAGTTATTGTTTTATAGGAAGAATGCAGTACCATAAGTGAGTTCTGTTATGCTGTTATTGACCCTTGAAGCACATTGTGGCACAAGCAAGTATGTTCAATAAAAACTCCCCTACCAGCTTGGGGTGGAAATACAGGCTCAATCTCTCCTGTGAGTTTCTTTGCAAGATTCATCTGCATGCCACAATAATTTTAATAAAGCAAAGTTAAGATGAGAGGCTTGTGCCAATTCATCTTCAGACACTGCTGACACTCACGGTTGGAGCAGTATTTACTGTCATCTTACTGTTGAGCCATAAATTACGTTTGTTTTCAAACTCTTGAGCCATAAATTACGTTTGTTTTCAAACTCTTAAAATGAAGCCGCTTTCTTCTCTCGTCATATCTCCGCGACGGAGGTACAAAGAGCTATCGCAGTCAAAGTTCATGAAATTCTGCTGATTCACCCAGTAAAGGAATTGTGCTTCTATCCCACCTAGTTTTTGAGTTACACGACATTTTGTAACTCCAGAAAACGGCGCTTTACGCCGCTCACCGCGATCTAATTCTGACTGCTCATCTCCCTGTTTTCCAGACTCTGGCTCTCTTTGCCGGTGGCGCATTTGGTAATGACACGGGTCTGCAGCCCAAAGGTCGTGGGTTCAATTCCACCTTGGTCCACATGGTTTTTTTTTTCACTACAAATTTATACACTATCACAGACCTGTAATTTATATTGCTAATTTATTACAATTCTGCAAAGTTTTATGATGTTAGCAGTTTGTCTAATCTGGACCTCAGATTCTTGTTAACGCCCCATGGCAGAAATACATACAAGTACACAGCCTGATGAAGCAGACAGAAGCAGTACCTCTGATTGCAGAAAGTATTACTACTCCATAATAGTATTTCTGTTAAATCAAAGTACTTCTACTACATCTTAGCACTTCTGCTCAATCATAGTATTTCTGCTAAATCATAGTATTTTGCCAAATCATGGTTTTTTTGCCAAAACATAACATTTCTGTTAAGCTATAGTATTACTAATAAGTGGAGGAATTTCTGTCATGTTATAGTATATGTGCTGATTACAGTATATCTCCCAAATCATAGTATTTATCCCGAATCATAGTATTTTACAGTATTTCTGCTAAAAGCAGAACTAGTACCTTTAGCAGAAATTTCTGTCAAAAGATATTAGTTATGTTAAAACATAGTATTTCTGCTAAATCATAGTATTTGTGCCTATTCATAGTATTTGTACCCAATCATAGTATTTCTGCCATATCATCGTATTTGTGCCAAATCATGGTATATTTTTGCCAAATCATGGTATTTGTGCCAAATTAGAGTATTTGTGTCCAATTAAATTTTCTGTTATGTTATAGTATTACTACTATGCCATAGCATTTCTACCAAATCATAGCATTTCTTCAAAATCATAGTATTACTGCAATTTCATAGTATTTGAGCGAAATCGTAGTATTTGTGAAAAAATATACTATGTCTGCAAAATCACAGTATATCTGTTATGTTATAGTATTACTACTAAGGCATAGTATTTCTGCCAATAAGAGTATTTGTATTAAATCATAGTAGTTGTGCCAAATCACAGTATTTCAGCTACATTGTGCTAGTTGTGCAAAACATAGACTGTCTGCAAAATCATAGTATATCTATTATGTTATAGTATTACTACTAAGTCGTAGACTTTCTGTTTTGTTATAGTATCTCTGCTGAATATAGTATATGTGCCAAATCATAGTATTTATAGCAAATCATATTATTTGTGCTAACACATAGTATACTGCCACATTATAGTATTTGTGTAAAACCAGAATGTCTGCAAAATCATCATATATCTGTGATGTTATAGTATTACTACTAATGCATAGTATTTCTAACAAATCATAGAATTCCTTCAAAATCATAGTGTTACTGCAATTTCATAGTATTTGAGCAAAATCGTAGTATTTGTGCAAAAACATACTATGTCTGCAAAATCACAGTATATCTGCTATGCTATAGTATTACTACTAAGGCATAGTAATTCTACAAAATCATAGTATTCCTAAAAATCATAGTATTTCTGCAATTTCATAGTATTTGAGCGAAATCGTAGAATTTTTGCAAATCATATTATTTGAACCAAAACATTGTATTTGTACGAAGTCATAGTATTTCACCCAAATCTCAGTAGTTGTGCTAAAACCCAGTATTATTGCCAAATCATCGTATTTGTACTAAATCATAGTACTTGTGCCAAATCATAGTATTTCTGCCATATTGTGCTAGTTGTGCAAAAAAATAGACTGTCTGCAAAATCATAGTATATCTATTATGTTATAGCATTACTACTAAGTCATAGACTTTCTGTTTTGTTATAGTATATCTGCTGAATATAGTACATTTGCCAAATCATAGTATTTATAGCAAATCATAGTATTTGTGCTAAAACATAGTATACTGCCACATTATAGTATTTGTGTAAAACCAGAATGTCTGCAAAATCATCATATATCTGTGATGTTATAGTATTACTACTAATGCATAGTATTTCTGCAAAATCATAGTATTTTGCAGAAACCTTGTACTTCTGGTAAATAATAGTATTTGTGCCAAATCATAGTATTTGTGCCAAAACATTGTATTTGTACAAAGTCATAATATTTCTTCTAAATCATAGTATTTCAATCAAATCTCAGGAGTTGTGCTAAAACGCAGTATTATTGCCAAATCATAGTATTTGTACTCAAACATATCAGTTCAACTTATTTAACTCTTCTCAACAGCCCAACACCTCTTCTTCACCCCGTTTCAGCAGAATTGTGAGTGTTTTCACCCCTTTTCAGCACAAATCCCAGCTTTTTCAGGTGTTTTCAACAGAAATCTCTTTTTTAGCAGACATTCTGCTGATTCACCTGTTTTCAGTGCAACTTTCTACTTCTTTACCTCTTTTCAGTAGAAATTCTGCTGATTCACCTATTTTAAGCAGAATTTTCAGCCTTTCACCTCTTATCAATACAAATCTCAGTATCTTCTGCTCATTTCAGAGGAAACCATTTCACCTCTTTTCAGTAGAAATTTGAACTTCTGTACCCCTTTGAAGCAGAATCTTTGCCTTTTCACCTCTTTTCAGCAAAAGTTTCTGTTTTTTCACTTGTTTTCAGCATAATTTTTCAGTTTCTTTACTGCCATACAATTTTTGCAGCTTTTCATCTTTTTCAGTCATTTTCAGCAGGCAACTTCAGCGTTAAGGCATCCACACAGCATTTTCGCAGGAAATGCAAATTTTTCTAGTAGATATTGAAAAGATAAATACAAGTTGAATAGTTGAATGTCTTGTCTTCGTTTTAAAGTTTGAATGGTGGCTCTACGTCAACGTATGTGGAAGTAGATACAGTTTAAAGAGGAGTAAGTTGAATGAGGATTTGAAGGGTGTCCCCATTGAAATACATGGGAAATTTTTGTTGAAAAAAGTTGAATAATTTTAAAAATATAAATGTTATAAATGAGAAAAATACAAGCAGTCATGTCCAAAAGAAGAGGAATCTAACGGTGTTTGAATGGTTTTTCTAAGTTGAACGGTTTTGAAGGAAATAGAGTACAAAAAACGTACGGAACATATAAAATAGAATAAAGATTACAACAACAATACTGTGAATGCTTCAAGCATTCACACTAATAACATAAAAAAACCCTCTCCTCAGCCATCAAAATAACTTGTGTAAATACATCCCCATTAACCCCACAAGCAGCAGCTACTTTGGGCTTCAACGTTATCACAGAAGTTACCTCTAAGTGTTTGATTAGGTAAGTTTGTAGCTGCAACAGTTAATTAAAACAATCAGCAATTCACAAACCGGAGGCCATAAAGAAACCTATAAACTTTATTTTCCAGTAGTGTTTACATTAGTTATCGTAGACATTACATGTAACCAATCAATTGTCTTTTTTCTGAACAGGCTGTGGAGGGAAGAAAATCTCCCCCAGGTTTCGGAGGACCCCCCTGCTGTAGTAGTATCTTTTAGAGTGATCTGGGACGGGGCTACAGAGAATATCAGCCGCTGTAGATGGGTGGCAGTGCTGGCAAACGTAGCCTCGACTTTTGTACCACTCATTGGAGGTCTGGTTCACAACAGCCAGAAAGGAATGGAACATGGTGTAACCCGCCAGGAGGAAGAATACGAAAAGTAAGAAGCCCAGCATGAAGATGATTCGGGGAAAAGTAAGGAAGAGATGCTGGAAGAAAAAAATGGGAGGAGGGGCGGGTTATTAAAATTCTATTTCAGTTAGAAGCAAAAACAGCTGTGTGCAATATTCAGCGTGTCAGCAGTACCTGCACGACAAACAGAAATCCCGCTGGCTGCCGTTGGCCGTTCTCATCTAAGTAACTGGCCCCCAGGAGCCCTGTACGCAGCACAACATGAAGCAGCATGTCCACCGTTAACAGGGCGATGTCGAACGCCATGGCACAGACGGTGAAGAGGTAGAGCAGGAAGTAACGTGTGTTCTGAGCACCGATGCAGTTGTTCACCCAGACGCAGTGGTGGTCGAAACGCTGCACACACCTGTTGCAGACCCCTGAATCACAGGAGGAGTTACAGTCAGCACTAAGACACGCTACCTTTGTTTTTCTCCCAGTACCTCAGGTGCTAACATTGACAAATTAAAAAGCACTCACTACAGTGTTTCGAGCGGGCTGGTTTGACAAGCTGGCAAGTCGAACATGAGATTCCCGGGTGAAACAATCTCCTGTCGTACGAATAGATGTGCAGCTGACCGGCAACTTTCTTCTTTGTCACTGTGCCTGACAGATGGAGAGAAGTGAGATAACACACTGCCATTGATGACACCACCACCACACATTTAAACAAGATGTGGTCAAACCTGGGTCTGTCTTGATGCAGAGGTAGAAGAAGAAGGTCTTGATGGCCAACAGGATATAAGGCACAGATAGGCTGATCAGAGTGGTGTCCATCTCCCTACAGAAGCCAAACACCTCGTAGGTGAACTCTGAATACACGGCGCCCTCCAGCAGGATGTGCAGGTATATGAACGCGTTGCTCCTGCAGTCCAATGCAAATAACACTGAATAGAGCCTTAAATAAACATTAAACTCTGTAAACACTAAGTGTGAACTACAAACCTCTGATGGAACAGTCTGTGCAAGGTCCACTGTGAAAACTTCTGCAGCCATTTTGGAGTAATAGATGCAAGTCTCTGTGAAAAAAAGCACATAGTTGTAACTGGAGTGGGTAGGTTTTCTTTATATTGAGACAACAGCGCCACATAGTGTCGCTTTTTGGAAATGCATGAAAAGAAAAGCTTCATACTCATCCTGTTTCTGCTTTTTTCTTACCTTTAACGCAAAGCTGTAGAGTGAATTAAGGGGGCTGTGTTGCTGGCCGGAGTATCTGCACACTAGAGCTATACATGTGAGCACCACCACGACGTAAATACCAAACAGCGTCAGGAAATCCATATCTCACCTGGCAGCATCACAGAGAGGCAAACAACAGGTGTTTACGGTACAAACTCACCGAGAGCAGGTAGCAAGCTTAACAAGAAACAATTATGCTTTGTTCCAGTTGATTCTTAGTCATGGTTATTTCCTTTAAACGCGTTAAAGACCTTTAAAAACGACTCAGGTGAACAAGTTACGTTAGCATGCGCTGAAACCTCTCAGCGCCCACACAGCAGCGTTAGCAAAACTGAACCAAGTCTTCGTTTCTTCACCTTGTAAACCCATTTTCATGCTCGCTCTCCCCTTACCATCTAGTCGAGGTTACACATAGCTGCCTTTTAGTGTTTGTCTCAAGTCAACAGTCGGTTTAGGAGGCTTCTAGTTTCACTTTTGCTCCATGCTCACGTCCTGCCCCTGTAAACAATGCTACTTCCTTAGCATCGCTGATGGGCTGGGCTAACGTCGAAGCCTCCCCGCTGTGAGAGGACAGTGTGTGTGTCCTACTCCTTTTTACTTTACATTGAAATAAATGAAAAGTCTGTTTTGTTTTTGGGGGTTTTTTCCGGCTGATTAAGAGAGTGGATTATTAATTTTAAAAGTTGTAACTATACTTTCCGTCAAAAGTCCCTGTCTCCTGTTATAAACGTATATTAATAGCCATACAAGGAGGCAAGACAAGTGCATTCAGCCAGAGTGAGCTCTTTCTTTTATTGAAAATCCAGTTATTTTTCGACACTTTACATCCCCATTGCTTAAACGTCTTCTATTTAAAAAAAGAGCTATGATGCACATCACTACCCACATACACTCACTGGTTACTACATTGTTAACACAAATGTTAAATCAGCCTATGGCAGCAGCTCAGTGCAGTTACCGATGCAGACATAGCCAAGACGACCTGCTGAAGTTCACTAAACTGAGCATCAGAATAAGGATGAAAGGTGATTTAAGTGACTTTGAATGTGGCATTGCTGTTGGGGCTGGACAGGCTGCTCCAAGTATTTCAGAAACTGCTGGTTGACTGTGATTTTCCCACACAAGCATCTCTAGGTTTTACAGAGGATAGTACCAAAAAAGAGTCGATATCCAGTGAGCGGCAGTTCTCTGGGTGAAAATGTCTTGTTGATGCTAGAAGTCAAAGAAAAAGCTAACAGGAAGGCAATAAAAACTCAAATAACTCATCACAGAGTTACTCTAAACTCAAAACACATCAACACTTGAAGAAAATAGGCTACAGCAGCGACCACACCAGGTGCAATCTCAGCTAAGATCAAGAAACTGAGGCTAGAATTCTCACAGGCTCACCAAACTTGGACAGAAGACTGGAAAAATGTTGCCTGGAGCCTGCTTTGACATGTAATTGTCAAGGTCGGAATTTGGAGTAAAAACCATGAAGCAGGGATTCATCCTGCTTTGTGTTAATGGTTCAGGCTGCTGCTGGTGGTATAATAGTGTGTGGGGCATTTTTTGGCACACTTTAGGCCCCTTTACCAAATGAGCATCATTTAAATTCCACATCCCACCTGAGTATTTTTGCCAACCATGTGCATCTCTCTATGATGGCTGCTTCTAGCTGGATCATGTGCAGTGTCAAGGGAGGAATGTTGAATGTGTGCCACAAAGAATGAAGGCAGTCCTGAAGGCAAAAGCGTGTCCAAGGTGTACTTAATGAAGTGACTGGTGAGTGTATAAACTGGAAGTTTTGAGGCCTTTGCCAGAGCCAATAATACACGTTTTATAAATGCATTACTCTTGATTTTACTGTTAAATGTGTTATTGGTTAATTCACTAGTTCATTGAGGGGATTTCTGCCAGCAGTTTCTATAGTTCAAGAAAGAGAGAGGTGATGTCTGGAGCTTTGCTACCTGAGGAATCCAGTGCGGAAGATGATCTGTGAGATAGCATCAACAGTAATGTTTGTTTCCACTGTCCAAAATACATGTGAGTAATTGAAGTATTTTATACCTACTCTCTCTCTCTCTCTCTCTCTTTTTTTTTTTTACTTTTTAAAACATGCATTGAAGCATAAAAGGTTTTGTCTAAAAGTTGGCACACAAACTTCAAAAAAGGAGAATTTTAAATATATAATTTCAGTATAACAACAGTTAACTTCTTTTTGTTTATTGAATGTCTGGATGCGCTGAGCTGGTGCTTTAATCATCTTTTATTGACTGTTATATAAGATAAATCAAGTTACAGTGCTGTGAGCGATGCTTTTATCCCACCTTTTGTGCCAGAGACATGAAGAAATGTCTTTCAACTCTTCATTACACTAGCTTTGAACATCTATTTTGTTCAAAAATTGATCTGACAATGACAAACAAATATCAGCTACTGTCATCTGGTTTGATTATAGACCAATACCCGCCATCGAGGCTGATTTCGGCCTATAGTGTTTGACTTTGGTGCCTGAATGAAAACATTAACTGTTTGCTGTTTGTCTCTGCAATTCAGTGCTACACACAATGCAACAAGGCACCACAGGACACCAGTCAGTGGATACTGTTGCGGACATGGCCCAACACTCATATTACAGCTCACAGAGCTGCAGAGGGGAGCATTACTCAGGAGCTGTGCAGGCTCATCCCCGAATGCTGCTTAAACAGGTACTGAATGTTTGGATGTGCTGTGCTGGGTGCCTTAATCATTTTTTATTGTCTCTTATGTCGGATAAATCAAGTTACAGTGCCACGAGCGTATCTGCTGTTACAGTTTGAAATCAATATTACAGCTTTATACCTGAAATGACAATTTTCTTTGTCAAAAGATAAATTGTTTCAGGTGGTTTAAAGTTTTTCTGTCGCACATCTTGTCATAGACGACTCAATCGTCTTTAAGACTGTAAGTGTAAGAGGAGAGTTTGACTGAAGTGAAAAGTGTGTTTGGAGATGCAGTCCGTTGTGTTTAATTATTCAGTTTGCACTGAACTGTTTGTTCCTTATTGTGCGCTTTGGCACTAATGACAGTTTACACTCCAATAAGCCCACCTGCGCACTTCACCTGCGCACTTCCTCAGCTTCCTCTCCAGCTGTTATGCATGTCAGTTTAAAAAAATACATGTAATACTGTAAAAGTAAAACTTGATGTGAGCTTCAGTTCAAGGATATAAACAGATAGTTACATGTGGACCTTAGAGCCTGATAGATATAGGATTTTTAAGACAGATACTGACATTTGGTGATTAAAAAAATCTGATATATCGGCCGATATTTTTTTCTTTCAGACAAACATGCATAAATGGATTAGCAATTGTTATGTGTATTGATTCATGAGTCCTTACTAAGAAGATAAAGCAGTGCAGTTTAAAAAATAGTCATGTTTTACTGTCACAACAAGATCTTCATGCTCTGCGTGACTCTGCTGGTATCAGCTGGTTGTTGCGTTTGCAGTCTTACAAACGTGTGTTGCCAACAGGGAAGTTGCAGAGCACAACATCAGCACCCATAGCATGGTTGAAGGGTTTTTCTTTCTTGATGTTGATATTGATATGTGGGCAAATAGCTGATAGCGGCTGATAAATCCATCGGGCTGATTTTTAATCAGCACATTGACGCCATAAATTTTCAGTTTTCAGTTTTAACTTGGAACTACCCCAACTGATTATGGCAAATGGCCACGCCTGCCTGATCCTGGCTCTGCTGGAAGTTTCTTCCTGTTAAAAGGGAGTTTTTCTGTCCCACTGTCACCAGTGTTGCTCATATGATTGTTGGGGTTTTCTCTGTTTTCTTTGTATTATTGTACGATCTTTACCTAACAATATAAAGCAGCTTGAGACAACTGTTGCTGTGATCTGGCCTATATAAATACAATTGAATTGAATTGAACTAGAGTAGCATTTAGCCTATTTCATCATAAATACACGTCTAAAAGTGTGCACAGTGCTAAAATAAACTTCACTAGAGGCACTCTAAATATCTAATAGGGGAGGGGAGCATGTGTTCCTACAGTATTAATAACAAGGGGGGTGGAGGAGAGCAGATTCAGCTGATAATCCGACTAATCCCACAGGCTAAAGTCTTAAATTGCCCCCGCTCCTTATCAATGGACCGACCATTTCAGAGTACGCAGAGAATCACAGGCATGCAGACGCTCCAATTAGAGCTCCTCGGGCTTTCTCGCATCGACGCAGAGTGATTCTGGGCCAGGAGCGGTCCCACGGAGAGCCACCTTGCCAAGAGAGGAGGGGGAGGAAAAAAAGACACATGGGTGTATTTATAGAAAAATGAGGCCTCACAATACCCTTTTTGGAGAGAGAATTATTAAGGAACCGAGGTGCGCGGGTGCACGCGTCCCAGTTTTCTGATTAACACTGTGCAAGCAGGCTGGCCCTAGGATGAATCAGGGATGAGATGCAGGACCAACTCCTTGACATACTCACAGGAAGAGACTGCACTTGCTTTTCATGCACACCCTTTGCTCATGAGGAGACTGCTGTGGTTTCAGGGAGGAGGAATGGGGCAGTATTTTGAGTTTGTCACCTTTTCTCTTTGACTTTGGGTTGTGGGTGGTGGGGATTTTTTTTTTTTTTTTTTTTTTTTAAAACACTATATTTGAGAAGACTGGATAACAGCCTCCTAGCAGGCCACCGGGTATCTGACATTCAAGATGAAGAAATTTTTGCAAAACAAAAAGGGCAGATACTCTTTCCGCCAGAGCAAACGGGGCTCTCGGTATCCAGCCAAAGATTTCTGTAAGTCTTTATAACCTTCGTCTTCGTCAGCTCTGTGAATTCTGCTGCGCTGTGGCTTTTGGAAAGCTGTGCAGCACATCATTAGCCTACAGCTGAGCTACAGGGTGTATAGCAATTCATTGCTGTGAAATTTGTACGTGTTCCATTAGAGGTGGTTCTGAAAGCCTTATATTTCCTGCTATTTTCCCATTTGGTTGGAAATAATCCTGTTATTTAACCTGGAATTCAACCTCTTACCTGTTCATCTTACCTGTGCAGCCAGTGGTGTGCTCTGTCACGTTATTGCTTTTCCATTCAATTACCGTTTGACAGGAGAGACATGCATGTGCTCTGAGTGCAAAAAATAGCAAGAGGAACTTCTGTCTCCTGAGCTAATTAAGGTCACAATCTTTCAATGCTTTAATTTGATTGGCTGTGAAAGAGTTTATGAACCAGGTCAGGGACTGCTGAGTGTGTCATGGTTCAGCATAGCGGGTTACAGAGCCACACTTGATGTACAGCTAAAGACAGGGAAGGAGACAGAGAACAAACTGAATCTCTTTAAAACAAAAGACTGTATCATAGAGTTTTCTTGCAATGTCGCTGAACTTGAATGCACTGGCTACAGTGGGTAAGTATTTCTAAGTACCACGAGACTCCATATTGAAGCAAACCTCACTTTTTCTCCCTGTTTCTAAAAGTCCTCAGCATGCCGACTTCCAACCAGGGCTGGCCTGAGGATTTTGGCTTCCACCTTGGTGGGGCTGGACCTAGCTACATCTTGTCAGTGGAGGAAGGCAGCAGTGCCCACCTGGCAGGGTTGCAGGCGGGGGATCAGGTCCTGGAGATCGAAGGCCACAATGTGTCGACGCTAGGTCCTCAAGCTGTCATCGCCATCGCCCAGACTCAGAAGAACATCCCTCCCAGCATTGGAGTGGTGTCCCGCATACAGCAGGTCGTGCAGCTCTCAAATCCTTCAGATCAATACTGCATGCGTAGGCTAATGGGTGTGGAAATGCATGTCATAATATAGTAAGGAGTAGATCTGCACTATTGGGGATAGCTGTTGGGGGATATGCTCTGTGGTCAAACAAATGTCTTGTACAGATGGACATCACGCCAGGTCCAGATGGTCGTTTTGGGTTTACCATTGTGGGAGACTGCCCCCTACTGGTGGAGGACTGCTCTCCTTGTTCTCCAGCTGGCCGTGCAGGCCTGAGGGCTGGGGATTATGTCATGGAAGTGAACGGTATCCCAGTCAGGCAGCACGAGATGGCTGCGGCACTAATCAAGGCATCCCAGGGGAGGACACTCCGCCTGGGAGTGCTGTGCCTTGGGCCAAGGCACAAACGGAGCATCAGCATAGAGGACAGTCAGATGGGTGGAGAGGGGGTGAGACTGGACCGCAAACACAAGGCTCTGGAGTTCAACAGGAAGGTAGGTTTCAAGTTAAAAGGTATTTTCTAATTAAAGACAACATTCTCTGTCTAAACTGCTTTTTTTGTTCCCATGTAACTGTTTTGGAGAGGGCAGGGCTTATTTGACAAAAAATAAATAAATAAGTATTTCTGTGCACCAAGCAGAATTTTGCAGAACCTTATATGAATTTAAGGACCTATTATGGTTGCTGTTTATTTTTTCTGTGCCTCTACTGGAATAATTTTGCATGACTCACGGTTAAAATAAAATCCTTATTTATCCTACAGTCCCTCAGTTTGTCCCGTGTCTGAAACAAGCGCCTTTATTTTCAAGGCCTCCCTTACTAAAACCTGTCTTTCTTATGATTGGCCAACCTCCAGAAGCCAAATGAAGGGCAGCACCCAGTTCTTCTGAGCTGTACTGTCTGTATATTGTGTGCTTGCTGCAGATAACCATATAAAGAAATGTGTATCATCAGAGTGCTTTATACAGTCAAAGATCAGAGAAGCCTGGTGCTCAACAGAATATGAGCTTTGGGTTAAAAGAGATTACTTTTAGATAATTGCCAACATTTAATATATACTAATCAATCGTACACACTTCGGATGAGGTCGGGGACATCATGTAACAATGTTTGTTTTTTAATTTTAAGTTTTATGTGTTTTTAGTGCTTATTTCATGAATATTTAATGTAACAGAATGTAGAATGTCGACATGTTTTTGAGACCAGAATGAATGAAAGTCTATAGTTATCCACTTTCTTATGACAGGTCAGATAGTAACTCTATAAAATCACTCAACATTCAACAATGTTCTGTTTTCAGTCATGTGGAAAAGAAAACACGCCCTCTTTCAATTTGTAGGTTTTATGTGTCAGGTCACAATGAAAATATTATTCTGGTTTGTACCAGGTTATAAAATTATTTAAACATAACTTAAAATGAAAAAGCAACACATAAAATATTGCAACATGTTGTTATTACTTTAGGAAAAACAAAGCCAAAATCCAGAATCAGTGTGTGAAAAACTAAGTACCCTACTGCTTGACTAAGAATAATGACTGTAAATAGTCATCAGCAAGAGTGAACACCTCTATAAAAGCAAAAGTTTTGGTAGTTTGTCTGTTATAACACACCTGAATGGTCTAGTTGTGTGAAATGTGGTGCTCAACAGAAGAAATTGCTGCTACCCATTAGTCTGTGAGGGGTTATAAGGCCATTGCATTTGAAGTACATAATTCTACAGCGAGAAAGATTGTTCAAAAGTACAGAACATTCAAGACAGTTGCCAATCTTCCCAGGATTGGACATCCCAGTAAATTTACCCCAAGGTCAGAGAAATGTGATACATCTCAGACTCTTCAGGGTTCACTTATCATGTTAAATCTTAAACTTCAGACTGAACAAATGTGGCTTGTTTGGAAGGGTTGCCAGGAGTAAACCTCTTGTCTCTAAAAAGAAAATGGCTGCAGGTTTTAAGTTTGCAAAGTTGCATTTGAATTCAAGTTCACTTATTTTTATAGCACCAAATCTCAACAACAGTTGCCCTAAGAATTTTACATGGTAAGGTAAAGATCCCACAATAATACAGAGAAAACTCCACCAATCTGATTCCCCTATAAGCAAGCACTTAGTGACAGTGGGAAGGAAAAACTCCCATTTAACAGGATAATCCTCCAGATCCAGTTGGGGGTGAGTGGAGGGAGTCAGGACTAAAGACACATTGTGGAAAAGAGCCAGAACTTCATAGTAACTAGTAATTAAATGCAAAGAAGTGTATAAACACAGAGTGAGTGAAAAAGGTGAGTGAAGAAGAAACACTCAGTGAAGCCTGCAGCAGCCTGGGCTTACTGCAGTATAACTAAGGGAGGGTTCATGATCAAACTCTAACTATGTTTTAAACCTAATCTTAAAAGTAAAGACTGTGTCTGTCTCCTGAATCCAAACAAGCTGGTTCCACAGAAGATCAGCCTGAAAGCTGAAGGCTTTCTTTCTTGTCCCTGTCAGTACTCCTGCAACAAACCATAAGACTTCTGGAAAAATGTGCTTTGAAAAGAAGAGACCAAAGTGGAGATGTTTGACCATAGTGTACAGCACCACAAACACAACATATTGGTACAAACACCACATACCAACTGCAAAACACGGCGATGGACAGATGATGGTTTGGGCCTGTTTTGCAGCTACAGGACCTACGTACTTTGCAATCACTGAGTCAGCCATGAATTTTGCATAGCACAAGTGTTCTAGAGTCAAAGGTGAGGCCATCTGTCCGGCACCTCAAACTGGGTCATGCAACAAGACAATGATCTCACTTACTCTACAAAATCTTGGCTGAAAAGTGCTGTAGTCGGACCTTAACAGAGCTGTGCATGAATGAATGCCACAACGCTAATCATACAGTAATCATACAGTAAATGATTACTTCAAGTAATTGCTACTAAAGGTGGTTCTACAAGCTACTGAATCATGGGGTGTACTTAGTTTTTCATACACTGCTTCTGCATCTTGGCTCAGTTTTCGGTTAAATAATGACAAGAGAATTGAAAATTACAGCATAAAATATACACAAAAAATAAATACTTCTGTTTGGTTTTATGCTAAAAACAGTGAAGTCATAGCATTTCCTCTTTTACTGACTACCCTCCTCTCTAAAACTCTTTTTGAATCTCCAACAGGTCGACCAGATTTTAGGTGATGATCCCGAAGTGAAAGAGAGACTCTTCGCTGTGCTGAAGCAGTACGCCGCAGAGAAGAAAGTTGAGTGGTTAGCTTCTGTCCTGCCGGACATACTCACCACTGACGAACATCGACAGCTCATCTCCAGCATCAGGTAGGGGACAGAGGTTTGAGCTCACATTGCACAGGCAGGAAGTAGCTTAGAGTCTTTATTGGAGAAGATGCAAAGAGATGCAAACAATGCAAGCAATTTGTGAGTGAACTATAAACGCCAAATGCTCTCTAAAGTATGTTACCATACTAGGCCATCTCTTTGTGTTGCATCACAGAGACTTGCACATGTTTTTGGTCCTAGTGAAAACTAAAATAATCTGCATGGAGTGAATTCATAATGACTGTAAACTGGATTTTCCTGCACATTTGGTTGCAGATTAGAGAGATTTGTGGGTTCCATCTGCAACACATGGTAAATCCACAGTGACCCTCCCAAGTTGCTTAAACTGTCATTTAATGAGAAATTGAGAGACTAAACTGACAAGGACGGGTCTATAACAGGGAGCTTAGATTTTAGTGGGGAAAACGAGGATTGGCAAAGTGTTCTGCATTCACTGCATGGAGGTGCCTGTGATGACGAGCCACTCACAGATTTAGTAGAGTACTCGCTTCGTGGAACTAGTGGTAGCCATGCTGCTCTCTCTGTCTCTGCAGCCCTTTCAAATAAAAAAATTAAAATAAAATCTGGAGCTACATCCAGCAGGTTTTTTTTTTTTGAAGATGCGTGGAGGTGGCTTTCTACCAGACAGAATTGTGCCAGGTAACCAAACGTGAACAACTCTTTAGTTATGGGCTGTCTGTGTGCCAAAATAAATCCCCAGACAGTCTGTCCACAGATTCCTCTCCATCCACAAGTCCAGCCAATTGAAGCTTTTATTCTGTTACTACGCTGGCTTCCTTCCTCCAGTACTACTACACCACTTTCAACTCTCTTTCGTGATATTAATATACTGTAAGAAGGGTTTCCATTTGTATGAGGTCACTGCTGAGATAGGCAACAAGATTTAATGTGAGATTTTTAGTCCCTTCAATTAGGCATGAATAATCCAAAGCTGAGAGTTGGTATTTGTGCAATGAGGGACACTCCTATCTGCTACAAGGACCAATACCAGCATTAATAGCATCTCTCTGTGGACTTCCATCCTTGCCCGTCTCCCAGCTCTCTTACCTCGCTCTCCCTCTCTCTTAAGGGGTGTTTGTGTTTAGCACTGATAGATTGTCCTCTCATTATACCGCTCAGACTGTTTCCCTGCTTTCTCTGTGCGGTGACCATTTCTTTCTTGACACTTGGTGTAGACGGCCTCCTGGCCGCACCGAGGTCCCAGAAGACCTTTTATCCCCCACAGAGGAGCAGCTCAGTGGCAGTGCACGAGCCCAGTATTCTGCTCACTGCTGCTTTTAGACTTGTGCAGACGTTTAGCTGATTATTGAGCTATGGCTGACAGCTAAAGCAATGAACTGCCTGGGGTGAGTATATCCTCCTCTCATTGCTGATACTCTCTAGTGTTGTGTGAAATGTGGCTTTTTTGTGTATTTTTGCAGACGTCGTGGATTTTTATCACCTCCCATCTGCTGGTGGCTGTGCAGGTGTAATAATGTGAGAGCTTGAGTGGATGTTTAATGCAGTCCTTAAAGTACAGGACAGGCTGCTGCTGCTGCAGCTGCTGCTGCTGCTGATGTTTGATAGATTTAAAATTCATTATCCCCTTTACTTCAGGGATAATGAAGCTCATTTGGACCATTGGCAGTTTATTCATACAGTTTGATGTAATGCAGTCTCACTTGGGTTCATGAAAACTGTCTGTGGTTAACAACACAGTTAACAATGCAATGCTTTCGTGTCTGTGTATGAAGTGATTGGGGGTTCTTAGGATCACGAAGTCTGTGCTTTTAGGGTGTACTCTCTTTTCACGTGTATGAGCAGAGGGTGTGGTTCAGTTAATATCTGTGTACCATCATTTTGGCTCTGAGATTTTGTAAGTAATCAGTTGAAAATATTTATTATATTCTAACAGCTAAATGTATAGATCCATCAAAAAATCTCTCATTTGTAGCCATTCAGACATTAAAAACAATTATCCAAATGTGGTCCCAGGCAGTAGTCTGCCTCATCATACTACACACTGAGCACAAATCTTGCTTTGTTAGTGGTGCTGATAATGATGGTGTTTAATTCTGACTGCAGGAATCAGAGGCTGGAGCTTGTTTGTAACTATTCCCGAGCTGCTGCTGCACTGTACTCTGTACAGGGGAAAAAAAAACGCCTCACAGGACCCTTGTACAGCGTCTTCAATGAAGTGAACACAAAGTACAAAGTGGGTACAGTCGAGAGTGGAACAAGTTGCCTCCTTCTATTAGTATAAACCTTGTTCCAAATGATTAAGCACTTGCAAAATGTGTTTGTTTCTCCGGAACAGTCTGCCGGAGAAGATCGATACTCAATAAATATAATATATTTTGAAAATAGCTGCAGGGCAAAACAAAATGCAGATGGCATTTGATTATTTGGAGAGATCCAGGTGGTCGTAATGAACACGTCTGTTATATTTGTTGTGACAGAACGTTCTTCAGTTTAGAGCGTTTCTCGCTAAATGAGCTTCTTTGATATCACTTCAACCACCATCCAGCCGAGGATGACAGTTGCTTTCCAAGCAAGCAGCTGCCTCGGGGTACACTGTCTGACCTTTAGATTTTCTGAGTGTGATTGCTTCACAGATTCTCCACAGGATAAAAAGGAATGATGGTGGTCTTTCAAGTCTCTTTAACATAGTACCCGAGTCTTCGGTGTCTCTGTGGTCTTCTGTAGCAGGGGGATGGTTCAGTATCATGCAGGAAACCAAAGCAGGCACCGTCTTCTAATCACGAATAGAGTTTTCTTTGCATGAAAGAAATAATCAATTAAGAACTGCCTTTATAAGACCCCCGAGGCCCCTGACAGGGACAGCCTTGTTAATCACGGCAAACCCAGATCATCAATGAACAAGTGTCACGCATTTTTTTAACCACGTTGTGTATCACGACAGCATTTCTGTTGACTAGAACAGTGAGTATTAGTCTTCATGTATTTCTGAGCCTTGTCATCTTTATGCAAAGCTTGCAGGCTCTGGGGGATTCTGCAGTATTTTTAAATTCGGCCTTTTTTCTAGCAGCCTTTTTCCTTTTTGTGTTTTTTTTTGCGTGGTGGAAATATTGATAAATTAAGTTTTTGATCCTTTTACAACATTTATTTTCTGTGTTCTGAATCACTTTTTTATGTTCAGACTATCCAGTCAGTTTGATGGCAAACACACTAACTGGATAGCGGACATATGCTATCACCAGCCTGCTAAATTAGTGCGTTAGCGCCGTCACCTCGAGTGTGGGAGGATATTAAAGCGCGATTTCTGCTCAGGAACAGCCTCGCAGAGGTGCTAGAGTGATTGTCCAAGATAGACTCTTTGTCTTTATAAGATGACAAAGACTAAGTTTACTTCCTAATGTCCTAATTTGTTCCTTATTCATTATATTTCTACATGCCTAAATGTAATGAGTTCCTACCATGTGATTGGCTGATTGGGTATTTATTTATAAGGAGCTGAACAGGCATACCTAATAAAGTGGCTGGTGAGCGTATACCCCTTTGTATAGTATATTAACTCAGATTACGTGCTTTACATATAAACATTTTTGTCTTTTTTAATCACTGTTTAAATAATTTATGTTATATTAATTATCTGGAATTGCTATTTCTTTCATCACTGTGGTCATAGTTTGATTGCAACACTTTAATTTTAAACTGCAGAGTTTTTAATAATCTGCCTTCAAAAGGGCAGAAGGGCAGATCCTCTGCTAACTTTAACAGATCACATCATCTGCCCATCTTACTTATCCAACCTATATGTATTTAGGCTTTGCACCAAACTTCCTTCTCTGCATCAGAGTCACATCTGGACACTCAAAATGAAATGAGGTCTTTGTAGTTTTCTGCTTGTCATTCCTCCCTTCTGAGAAATCTGTCCCTTCCTCCCAGCTTGCTTCCTCCTCCACAACCCTCCTTCAGATAATTATAGATCTCTGTTCTTTATAAATGAGGTCAAATCAGAGCACTCATTTAGTTTCCAAGAGTTGATGCGGAAAACTTCTTTTGATTATGTTGTTGTTGTTTGTAACAGATGGCTGTGTTTATGTGGTGGGTAAACAGCTGCATTTACACACACATATATATAAAAAAAAAGATGCTAATAGCCACAGCTACACACCAACAGAGATTAGCCTTGCGTAGACAGGTACCACATCTCTGTGTGAGAGATGGGAGGGCATAATAGTGCTGTGATGTGAATAAATGGCAAATAGCAGGCGGGCACAGAGAGCAGAGAAGGGCTGTGTGGGCTGCTACACCTACGGCACTAAGAGAACATTTATTTATATCTAGGGAGTCTGCTTATTGTAGCCAGTAGTCTGTGCTCAGGCAACACTGTCTCAGGCTGCAGATACATCCACACCTCAGCCTGATCAAAGTCTGCAGAGACAGTGACAGCGGGCTAAGAATATGTGTCCTATATCTATAACTGAACAGATTTGTTTCAAAGAGAAGGTACCCAGCAGCGCTTAAAAGCTTCTCTAAAACAAGAGATAGGAAAAAAACCTCAAAGAAGATTTAACAAATGGTGTAGGATGGCAGGTCGCTTAAAGTTGCTGCATGTGGATTTTTAAGCCTTTAAAAATAATGTTGCTAAACCTGGAGCCTGGCTGATGATTAAGACACTTTTGGAAGAGCGATTGTGCAGTTTTCTGCAAATGGCAGGTTATATTAGAGGGGAAAAAGTAATATTTTTGAAAAGTAATATTTATTTAAACTTCTTTGGTGAGGCTGTTTCTGTGAATATTTTGCCCTGTACCTCAAAACGCCCAGAAAACGTTGATCTTGCACATCTGCAGCTGTTTAATTTCCCCCTTTGCTGTGATGATGGGGGAGTGGACTCTCAGGCATGCCTGTGGACTTTGACATCACTTTTGGGTGTGGTTTCAAATGGGTGCAAAATTACACCTGTAAACTATGTTGTTTAGCAATGTTGGAAAAACTTCAAAGCTTATGCAGTAGAGCTTAGGTAATCCGGACTTTTATGGTTCACATACTCTAAACCTTGTATTTCACATTTCCCATAATGCAGCTTGTTAGCGTTTAATGATTTAGCGAATTAGTATCCATCCATCCACTTTTTTTTAACCTAGACTGGAGCCTGTGTTAGCTGTCATTAGGCGAGATTCAGGGCAGTCCGTTACGGGGTAACAAAGAGACGAATCAGTAATTCACACTCGCAGTCACACCTATAGTCATTTTAAAACTGCCAGTTAGCTTAACATGCATCCACACAGGCACAGTGACAACTTGATATCATCGCCATGACACAGTCAGTGTCATTTTCCCCACAGCATCAGCTCATAGCTGACAGGTTATAAGAAGGAGCTGACACTTAAAATGGTTTTAATGACATTACATATGTCGCTGTCATAAGTACAATAATTGTTTTGCTGATTTCATCTGATCACTCTACTCTCATGTGTTCTGTAAGACCCTTGAAATTGGGAAAAATATTTAATTTATTCCTAAATGATGATTCCTAAATATGCTAAATGACAACAACAGTCGCTTCAAGGTGCTTAATATTGTGAGGTAAAGACTGCACAAAAACCCCAACAATCAGACTGTGAGCAAGCACTTGGTGACAGTGGGAAGTAAAATCCCTTCTTACAGGAAGAAACCTCCAGTTTAAATGGGAGTTGTGGTTCAATTTTCCTGGGAAATGTTGCAACATAACCAAGTTGTAAATGTCAGAAGCATCTAGAAAAAAAGCAAATTGTTTGAATTAACAAGGTCTCCCCACACGACCTGCCCACTTAGTTTAAAACAGTTGTATCTTGGTGTGTATTTTTGTGCAAAAATCATGACAAATTCCTTCAGATCATTAATACTGGGTGTACAGAGAGAGGAACGCTGAGTGTCTATACCAGGGGTGGGCAACTCCAGGCCTTGAGGGCCGGTGTCCTGCAGGTTTTAGATCTCATCCTGGGTCAACACACCTGAATCAAATGATTAGTTCATTATCAGGCCTCTGGAGAACTTCAAGACATGTTGAGGAGGTCATTCAACAATTTGAATCTGCTGTGTTGGATCAAGCACACATCTAAAACCTGCAGGACAGCAGCATTTGAGGCCTGGAGTTGCCTACCCCTGGTCTACACCCATCTGTAAAACCCGGTGGAGGCGGTGTCACGGTTTGGGGCTGCATTTTAGCCAGTATTATTGGGGATCATGTTAAAATTGATGGAATTATTAATGCAGAAAAGTGCCTTCAGACCATGCAATGCAATCTGAAAGGTGTCTGGAAATCATTTTTCAGCATGACTAATACTACTACTGCCCATCACCCCTCCCAGGGTAAGAGTCGCCAAAGATAGATCTCCAGAGATTTCTGTCCTGAGCCATTCTTTCTAGTTGGCTTCAGGTATAGCTCATCTTTTTTACTTCTGCCTCGAGGTCTCATCTCCAGGTGTGTCTTGGGCAGCCTCTCTTTCGCCTTGAGGGTTCCACCTGAGAGCCTGCCTAGTGATGTTGGTTGGCGGATGGAGTAGAGCGTGCCCTACCCAGCACCATCTTTGACAATGACAGTACTCCCAAAAAACACTGCAGTAAAACCATACCTGGATAGAAAAACACACAGCGGAAGAGTATCAGTCATGGATTGACCTCCTTGAAGCCTGGACCTGAACATTATTGAAGCAGTGTGGGATCATCTTGACAGAGAACAGATCAGAAAGCAGCAAACATCCAAAAAGTCCTTCAAGAGGCCTGGAAAATTACTCCTGAAGACCTCCTGCTGGAGGCGGCTGCTGTCATTAAAGACTGCCACTGAAATGTGCCTGATGGGTTTATACTGGTTGTCAACATCAGCTGCTGTTTTGTAGTTATTACAGTGTCAAATACCAACACTGGCCAAAGGGACAATGGTTCAGGCTCTAATGACATCATTGTTATCTCTACAGGCCTGTTTCTACAGCTTATAACGAGTGAAAATGTTTTGGGCAGGTTTTTCAAAAACAAGCTCTTCATAAAGCAACTAGTTGTTAACAGCAGCTGTGACCAGTAGGTTCTGGATGTGAGTGAGTCTTCATTATTTGCCTCACTTACAAGTACAGAACAGGGCTGAAGGTGCTGCATATTTTCCTGAATACCTCCTAATAAAGCACTTCAGCAGCCATGGATAATTAAATGCACGCTGGCGAAAAGTCACATCTGCTGTGAAGTTGCTTCTCTCTCTGTCCAAAGAGTGTCCTAATTGCTTTATTTAGCTGTCAGAATTGTTGCTGCAGCTTAATTAGCTCCGCGTGGACAAGAACAGTGGTAGCTGTTGTTCCTCCCTCCTCTCTGTTTGCGCGTTCGTGGTTAATTGCTTGACTGGTGCTGTTTTTCACCGACCCTGCGCCCTGTCTGCTAATGACTGATTCATCTGATCAGCAGATAAGCGGCAGCAGACAGTCAGAGCACAACAGACTGGTGTAGGTGGGAATCAAAATGGTTGTTTGTGCAAATATGTGTCCGGCCTCATCTTACTGATCCAACAATCATCAAATGTTAACTTCAAATGTTTTTGGTGCTCTTTGAATTTTCTACATTTCCTTCACATGTAGAGAAAAAGTGTAGTGTTAATAGACTTTATACAGCATGCATTGTTTTCAGGATGTGTAGGCTGCTGCCTTTTTATGGCAGTATGTGCTTGTGCTAATAAATTCTCAGAGGTGGGGTGATTTCTTTTGTCTTTTTTTCCAGTTCTCACCAATCATGAGCTGGTTTAGTGTACTGAAAGGAGTGGCTCCACAGTGTAGTGGTTTACACACTCACCTAACAAATGATAGATTCCTCCCAGTGGTGGGAGACAATAGTCCCCTGGGGGTTGCGTAAGGAAGGGCATCATCTTAAAACAATCTGCCAAATCAAAAAGGCAGAGCCTATCTGCTGTGACAACCTCCTGTGACAACCTGAAAGTAGCCTTAGCATACTTATAGAATTAGTTATTTATTCCCACATGAATCTGAGGAGAAAGACAGTAATTAGGGAACTTATTGAAATCTATTTAGACAGACAGACAGACTCTATACAGGGAATTTGAGGAACCCCTAAATTAATCCACCTCTTACATTTCAATCTTCTGCCCCTCCTAAAGAAAAAGTTGGAGAAACCTTTGTGTTTACAGCCATAAACGTATGTACTTGTGATACTACCATATTAAGGATATCCACTCTAACATAGTCGTGAATGGTCATCTGTCCTGTGACAGACTGGCGATCTGCCCACCCCACCTCTTGCCCTAAATATATGAGCATGTAATTATCTATTAATGAAAAAAAGATAAGGAAAAGAATTTAAAAAATCCACTTTAAACGAGTGGGCGGTGCTATGCGAGCTGTTTCTCCCACTGTGTTCAGTATGTAATCTAAACTCAACTGCTGGTATAAGGTAGAAATGATCGGAATAACCACGTAAACATGGGAGGGGGGTTCCTGTTACTCCAGTTTTCTTTGATATTTTGTTTACTTTGTATACCTGATATTAAGATTATTGACTTTCCAACTCTTTTTGTTTTTTATTTGGGAGCTATGCACATCATATAACCTGATAATCAGTCAGTGAATGTTAGATCATCTATATTTAAGAAATATATTCCCAGAAAGTGTGTGTGTGTATGTGTGTGTGGGTGGCTGTCTTGTCTCCTGGCAGCAGTTCTAATCTTTTGAATGAATAGTTGTTTTCTGCTCTCAGCGTGTTTGTGTGTGTGTGTGTGTGTGTGTGTGTGTGTGTGTGTGTGTGTGTGTGTGTGTGTGTGTGTGTGTGTGTGTTTGCTGGTGAGTGGGGACTTGTTTTGTTTTGTCTCTTAGTCACTGCTATTGTTTGGTGAGCTGCCAGCACTCCATATGAAACAGCATGTACAGTTCACACTTATCCCCCTCTTTGATATTTCGTTTGTTCCCAGTCTGCTTAGCAAGACGAGCAAGAGAACCTCTACATGTTTTCGGTACCAGTGAAAAGTATCTGTAACGCTGCGTAGCAAAAATAGTCAAATTCTTACAAACTTGTAAAAAAACCCAAAACACAACCCCTCAAAGAAACACCTGAATGATTCAGGTGAGACTTCTGAGAATGTGATGCGGTTACATGAGAACAAAATTGACTTGGTTAGCATCAATCCACTCATTGTGTTTGGAGTGAAGAGAAGGCTGAATGTGACCCCAAGAACAGCATCCCTACTGTCATGGTGGTGGAAGCTTTGTGCTCCGAGGATGTTTTTCTGCCAAAGCTACACGATGACTGTATCGCTCAATTGGAAAGATGGACAAATCTTGGACAAGAATCTCCTTCACTCAGCCGGGGCCCGACAAACGCATCATGGACAGGTCTTCCACACTGATCCAAAGCATATGCCAAGACAACAAAGGAGTCCCTTGAGAAGAAGAAGCACATCATAGTCTCGAGGTGGAGTAGCATTAAGAATTTGGAGAAGATCAGCAAAGGGGAGATCTGAAAACTCAGCTCAAACCTAGCAATAGCTATAAGAAATATCTAAAAGCTGTGCTTGCTAAGGATGGTTACTCCACCAAGTAACAAATGTGATCAAATACTTACACCTCATTAAATGCACATTAATTCAGAAGTGTTACACAATGTTTCTTTCTATTATTGAGTGTGGACAACGTAGCTTTCACTATTAACCCTCTGAGGTATCGGTCATCATAGATCATAACCCTAGAGAAAGGCAAAACCTAACTTTTTTGAGGGAGAAAAAACATGTATAATTTTAGATTATTAGATTATTTTCTTTGTTCTGGGAGAATAATACCATTAAAAAAAAATCTAAATTCTGATTGGCTAGGATTAGGGTTAGGGTTATATATAATACAAAAAAAACATTCCATTGTTAGATACATTGTTTGTAAGTGGTTAAAATAATGAATTCATCCCCATTGGATTGTTGCAATGTGTCTCATTGTTTTTACAGCATAAACCAGATAAATGCTCCCACTCTCGATGTCAGCTGCATGTCCCACCTCTCCATCTGACAAGCCAGCACGGCTACTGTTTGAAACCCTTCAGCACCCCAGCAACCAACTGTAGGCTCCACAGGGGGATAGTTACTCATCACTCATGAGTGATGACGACTAACCCTACCAATGTTCAGCTGCTATAACATATCAGTCACTGTGACTGCTTACGTTTAAAATTTTATATTACAAGCATAACATTTCAAGTGTTTGACTTTTCTCAAAGTAAGACTTCGGGAAAATAACTTTTATCGATGTCATAGCTGTACATTGATATTTAAATGAAAACAGCAAGTGTTTAGTAGGAAATCACATTGGATTACAAAATAAAAAAAACATTGTGATTTCATACAGTTTAACTCAGTATTTCACTGTAATTGATGCCCATGGCCCTATTTTATCCCAGTGCGTTACACTTTGAGTTTCCTTGTTGAACTTAAGGTATCGGTCAGGGCCTAGGTGGATGAGATGACAGCTTCCTGCTTCAGTCGTAGGTGAAGTGTAGACGGAAGTGTAGGAAAGACCGAGAATCGGTTGCTGTATAGAGAGAGAGAAAGAGAGAGAGGAGAAATCCCTTGCTCACTCACTCCCACACCTTTTTCTCATGCTGTATTCTGGCTCTGGTACCCCACGCTGCAGCAGTAAGACTCCAGCAAGCAGTGAGTGACGCCACGATTTCTTCACCATCTATTTCCTCAGAGAAAGACTGCATCAAATTCAACTTCTTTTCTTTTTCAGTCAGGGGAAAGACTCTCCATCAGTCAAAACCTTTTCATCTTTTCTTCAGATCGAGACATGAAGATGGTAGCCTGTTGAGCCGAATATGTGCTGACTAGGACTGTGAACATTTTCTCAGTAGAGTTTGAAGTATATCATAACTTTTAATCTCTTCCAACACTGGCTGTCATCGCTCTCAGAGTCGTGATTGTGGAATTTGTGTCTTTAAAATGGATCGAGGTGGATCTGTGATGTAGATCCATCCTCTACCCATCTCTTTGCTTTTCGTAGAGGAACTCTTATGGAAAAACAGTTAACACCAACCAATTTGTTTTCCTCATATGCTGCCATGTTGGCCAGAATCTTCATTCCCAAGAAGCACCGGCAGCGCTTTGACGACACCGTCTCCCAGAACGTGATCAACCGACTCTGCCGCAGCAAGAGCATCAGCGAGCCGCATGGCAGAATCCGTCGCAGTCGGAGCGAGGATCACTCCGACCGCCACCGCGGGTCCAAACGGGCCAGCTCAGTGCCAAGGGATGGAGGAGAACCCGGAGGGAGGGGAGAAGCGGAGAGAGACAGGGGCTTAAGAAAGTCCGTCTCAGGGATACCCGTGCATCCCCCCATTGGACCCAATCAGAGGTAAGCGCACATATCAAACACAGCAGGTTTCACAAGTCCTTTTGCTCTGTTTTAAGTGTTGTTAACTGTTAATTCATAATTCAAGAGCCGAGAAGTCCTCTTAAGAAATTGTAGCAGAATCCAGGGACAGCTTTATCTCTTATCGTGTGCTAAAACTCCTCTTCCTCAGAGTTTTATAAAGCTACACTTCGAGCATCTCAAGTCTGTGCATGCACAAAGATGTTCACGCACAGCTGCGTATTTGTTTCATTAAACAAAACATCACATTGTAACCATCTTCCACCATCTTCTTGGTTGTTTCTTGGCAACCGTCCTACATGGGGTAGACCCCCCCCCCCGACCATTTGACACTTTTCCTCCACCCACTAACACACTTGATTACACTACTGTCCAGTTAATAACACCACAGTGGACGTGGTGCAGCACAGGACCGTGGCAGTAAATCTCCATAGCGAGCTAACTAATAAAATCCTGGGGTCTTTGAGTCTTCAGCAACACGAGGTTTTAAAAAACATGTGGCTCTTTATGTCAAGTGTGATCATACTGGCCGGGCACAAGGCAGCAGGAGGTGAGCTGGTTGTGTTAAAGGGGCATCATGTGTCAGTAAGAAGTCGCGCTGCATTGCTGGTGCCTTCCATGCACTGAATAAACCCGAAAGACTGTTGTGTAACACTGTTGTGTCTCCACAGTAACTGGAAATATGCATAGAGCAGCGAGAGAGAGCGAGAGACAGAGTTAGAGGTGGGAACAGAGAGATAGATATAGACATCAACAGAAAAAGACATGAACAGAAGTAAGGAGTAAACAGATGTAGAGATGGAGATCGATGGCAATGAGAATAGAATACAGGTAAACAAAGTAATATAAGGTGATGATATAGATGCAGTCTATATATCTATATCTAAATGCAATAATATAGACAGAAGGAAATAAATATAGATAAAACATATAGGAATGAGAGAATTCAAGAGACTGCATAACTCTGTAACAGCTGAAAATCTGCATAAATTAAAGTGAGCCTCTGAATCCAAGAGATTATTTAGGTTTCCTGACATCACCAGAACAATGTCCCCCAATTTTCCCCATTTCCATTTATCTGGCAATACTAAGGAGTTGTTAAAAAAAAACTCTCAAAAACAACCGATTTTGGATGTGGATCTAGATAGACTGTGAAAGTTAATTGCTTCTAAGTTGCGCCAAACTGTCCATAACTTTATTAATAATCCTGCCAGACAAACAAACCGACCACAAAAGCTGCTTGGCAGAGGTGAAGAAACAGTGATAGACAGATGGCTGAAGGTAGGGAGATGGAAATAGACCGAGAAACATGGTGACATTTAGGTAGAGAGATGGAGAAAGAGATCGATAGACAAGTGGGATACAGGTGGAGAGAGATGTCGACATAACATTTTGGGTAAATCCACCCCCGGATGTGTTGTTGTGCAAAATGTTCTACTGACTATTGATACACGAAATCAAGCACTATAGTGTGGTAGCTGTCTGTATAGTGTGTGTACAATGTGACGGTTGTTGATGTACCAGCAGACTGACTGATACCTTTTCAGAGTGCATTCAGCTGAGGTCATGTGAAATTATACATAAGTATATGAAGCTCTGCTGGTATAGCCCAGAGGGAATGAGGAGAGGCCTCAAGCAGCCTGATAGTCACAGACACTTAGTTTGTCAAGTGTGCTCAGAGCTGATGCTGTGAGCTCTTCTTTTTTTTCTATTCAGCCCTCAAACACACACACAAATCCACATTCAGCACCCAGTGTGCCTTTCTGCATTTAGCTTGGCTTACATAAGAGTGTATAACCACGGCTATCAAAGAGTAGGTTTGTCTCTTTTCTCTTGTTGTCTTTTTTGCCTTCCTCCTGTTTATATACCAAAGCAGTGTTGCCTTTAGTTATCTCCATGGCAACGCTCCACGGATAGACTGAACGAGCCTCATCTTTGATACACCGGGAGGTTTCCGACGCATATTCTTCCGACCAGGGTGAATGAGAGAGAGGAGCCCCGCGTTCAGCAAAATGTCAAAGCTGTTCTGAACATGTCCCGAATTTTTTTATTCAAGCCGGAAACAAAAAACAATGTCTGGCATTCAAGCAGGACTGATTTGTGTTATGTTAGAAAAATGTCAGCTTGGATCGAGGCAAACAGAGGGTCACGTCTGTGCTTGTTCAGACTCCCACTTACAGGAAGTGACAAAAGCAAAAACGAAGCGCAGGCAGGCTTGTAAACAACAGCGAGTGAGTGCTCACTCCAGGGACAGCTGGGCTTCCCATTCATTCATTCACAGCCATCAATGCTGTTAAATGACGTCACGAGCAACACTGAGAACTCGCGCGTCTGATTTTGCTTGACTGATCACTTTTACAAATTCCACACATTTTCCACTTCCAGCTTTTTCTTCCTTTGTTTGCGTTTTAGACTGTTCACATTTTGACTAAATGGGTGATGAGCGGATCAAAAAAGCCAAAAAAATAAATTACAGGTTTTGGTTACTGCTCAAATTGAAAGTTTTTAAGTCGGTTAAAGGTGCTGCTTTTGGAGGATGGATTGACGCAAACACAAGAAATTCGAAAATGCCATTCAGCAGAGAACATCGGCTGAAAGTGTTCAGAACAAAGGAAAAATGCTTTGCACATAAATCACATGAATGCGCTCTGCTTTATGTAGAGTTTGTGTCACCCTCTTTGAAATTTGAAGGCCAGTAGACAGCCACTAAGCTTTTCGTTGTTAGAAACATTTAGTCGCAAAGGTTTTTCAGAGAGCTCTAAATCCGAATGAATAAACTGCTCATCTCACTTCCTGCCTGCACCCCTTCCTCAGGATCGTCCGTGTCTACAGGGGGAAGAAGAACTTTGGCTTCACGCTGCGGGGTCACGCTCCCGTCTGCATCGACTCCGTCATCCCAGGTACTGCTTCTATAATAAAACCCAGTACAGTGCAGTCCTGACTGACGCCTCCTCTCTTTGTGTGGCGGCTTTTCACTCGTGCGCTGTTCTGTGTTGTGGGCGGTGAGGGGGGCAGATGTATTTTACGCGGGTGAGGCTGTTGTGGTGCCAGCCGCTCGGGGCTGAAGGTGATCAGGAGGCGTTTGTGTGTGTGTGAGACTGTGAGTGTTGCCGGAAGTGTACTTATCTGACTCACTAGTGAAATGTTAACAGGCTGTGCGGCAGCAGGTACACCTGTGGTCAGTCAGTGCCGCACAGATGTGCTTCATATTCTGTTTATTGCTCTTGATGTGCAGTTTAACTGGTCATAGGGTGGAGGAGTAAATCCTTTGTACATTAAGTCATACTGCAAATATATTAGTGTCATATACTTACAATGAAGGGCAGTCAAATGCTTCTGGGACTGAGGACAAGACAAAACAGCTTGCTCTGGTAATCATCTCTTCTAGAGCTTACTTACCAACAGGTTTCATCGTTAATATTTAAACCATGGAGAAAACGTCATCTTAAAGCTGTCAGCTTGTGGTTTTGTGGGCAGTTAAATGCCTGATAGCAATCTAACCAGCCTAGCTGTTGATCTCCTTGTCTAACTCTGGCCAAACAAGCAATTAGGCTGATTTCCCATTTGTTCTTTTTCTTATTGTCAACTATTTCTACAAGCCGCCATGGTTTAATATGTATTTCCTTTATAGACTTGCATCAACATATAGAGTGACTATAAGGCCATACTGAACGCCTCTCACAGGCATTTTTTGCTTGTTTTATTAAAGCTAGCTTTTAAATCTAATTTCCACTTAGAGCTTATGTGAAATATTCATAATTACTTTCTTAAGTTTCCCGCAGTAAAAGGTTATTTAATTCACAGTTATTGCTTTTTGAAACAAAACTAGCAGACAAGGGAGGCTGTGAAGCTACTGCTGAGGGAATTTGCCAGGTTCCTTGGTGAGGAAGGCGGTGTGCGTGTGCGTTGTGTGTGTGTTTGACGATGACGGCACTGCTCCCGCCCACCATCATCCCCCACCAACATGTGCTGAAACAGCCAGAGCGGACTGACTCAGTGGGCCGTTGTGGAGGTGGGTAGCATAGTTCTCATCGTGATCTGACCACAGATTCTTTGCCGATAGCCCGGAAGCCACAACCCCGTTTCCCCATTAAGACTATACTGCATCCAAACTTTGGGTTAAAAAAGAACAAGAAAAAAAACAAATGACATGACAGCTCCTCATCCGCAGTGTGCTGACAGATGAGGAGGCGATGGGTACAGTGCAGTCAGAACTTATTCCGCCAGGGATTGTTTTGACAGCACTGTTTCCTTACGTAATAAGATTTAGCACGGAGCTCATCTTGTTTGTTGATGGGCTTTGTTGGATCTCATACACAGATTGACAGCATCACATTAGTCACCATCTCTCCCCCCGTTGTGCCCGTCTGTTCTGTGCACCTTGTTAGCTGGAAGGATTGGTTTCAGTTTTTTTTCAGTCTCTGATTGATGTTTGATTTTCTGCCATCTTTGTCGACCTCTCAGATAGTCCTGCCGAGGAATGTGGACTGAAACCAGGCGACCGTATCCTCTTTCTCAACGGACTGGACATGAGGTTTGTCTTTAATGGAAATTATTGTCAGCAGCAGTAGTAGTTTGTAGTATTTTGCCTTTCCCTGCTGCCCGAGTTCTTGACCTTAGACAGTATATTTAGACATCAGCACTTGTTTTTCTCCAGGAGAAGCCATCTGCTGCCATTTATTCTGCCTCAGTATGAAAAACAGCTCTCACAGAGCCAGATAATCCATCACAAACACATAACCCTTCTGATTTTTTTCTGACGTAGATTCTCCTCGATATTTTCACAAGCACATGACGCTTCTATTTTTTCTCTGAACATTCTCCTTCATAGTTTCTGTGCTGAATTTTATGAGATTTTCATCACAGAAACAGTTTGTGGACTGTGTCTTCAGCTGTGCACTGCAAGACCATAGGGTTTAGTAACTGTTCATCACTACCCAAACAAATCTCACATTAAATACAAAAAAATCTCAGAGCCTAACTTTAGACAGATTTTTCTGCACACAATTTAAAGTGTAGTTATCAGACTCTGTACTCTGATGCAAATCAACTAATAATCCAACATATGTATATCAAAGAAAACACAAAAAGCCCTAAACATGCTTGAGTGCTGTCTGTAAGAGAACAGTGTTTATTGCTTTCAGCTGTTTACAGGATTTCTTCCTCTGATTTTATAAAAAAAATACCTGCAGTTTCATAAAATGATCTAAAGCAGCAGGATCCATGTGAGTATCCCCACACTGAGGGAGTTGCCTGCATTTTTACATATCGCACAGCAGCACTAATTGATCAGTCAACACAAAATAAGACGAGTCAAGACCTTACAGGAAATCTTTCATTTCTACAACTCACAGCACGAATGATGGTGTTACTGTTAAATTTGTTACACAGTGACCGTTTTCAGACTAAATTAAGTTCAATGTCAGGATGTACAGCAGTGTTTTCGTTTGTGTCATTATTGTGTTCAGGGATGTGTACCATAACTATATCTGTCACTATCTATCTCCAGTTATCTTTATATATGGGCAGAATTTGTAGTGTTTTGAAAAACCCACAAAGATAGCATTTGTTTAACACCAGCACGTTTTATCAGTCCTCAGCAAAAGCCTTGAGTCAGTCCTCATTCTTTATATTTTGCTGCCAATGAGCCAGACTTTTTTTTTTGAAGTGGTCTTGGGGATTTTTTTCATGTTAAACCACTTAACACAGACTTATGAGTCATTCAAGCATTAAAAAAAACATCTAACTGAAGGGATGAATCAGTGTTGTGTCTACACTTTACAGACGACTTAGCAAAGAATCCATTTTAAATTGTATCTTTAGATATTTTGTTACTAGCTGCCTGTTACAAAAACACATAATGTCTAATCAGAAGTGTTCTCAGTGGAAGGGTGGCTGCTAAGAAGCCATTCTCAAGGAAGGGAAACAGGGAGAAAATGCTGAAGTATACCAAATTAGACCAGAACTGGTCTGAAAAACCATGGTAACAGGTCTGATTGAGTGATGAAATTTGACAGGTCTGGATCGGATTTTGGCCAATATGTACAGAGAACGTCAGAAGCAAGATACTACAGTGAATGTCTGTAGCTATCTGTAAAACACAGTGGAGACTGTCATGTTTACAGCTGCAGTAGGGGATCTAATAATGAGCACAGAAAAGTAAAGTCAGATTTTATTAAAATTTTTCATAAAAGCTTGTCTAAGAGAGTTCAGGCTGTGCTGAAGAATAAACGTGGTTATACCAAATATTGACTTTAAAGCTAATTAAAACTGTGCAAACAAAATGATGTACCTATTTCCCATTTTCTAAGCAAAATATGATAATATGACTGGTGGTTCAGGACTTTTGCACAGTACTCAGCTCTTTTTTCATTGGATATTTGACAATCAGATCCCCACATTTTCAAGTAATTATATCTCCAGGAAAAATGGGTTCTTACAGCCCATCCTGAGGGGTATGTGAATGAAGCACTCCGTCACATACCTTGACACGTGTGCAGGTGCCCTATGCGCGCATGGGCTGATGAACGTGATCACAGCCTTTATGTAAACTGAACTTTCCTCGTGGGAGTCACTGTAGTTCTTCTGTGGACTTTACAACTTCTTGACCTTCTCCTTCTCGTGAGTGAGTGTGGGAGTGCACATAAGAAATCTGAATTTGAACTGTACCTGTGCGAGCTCAGCAAATACACTATACCAAGCAATATATCACACAGTATTTCCATGTGAGGAAACAGCACAACTCATCCTGCCACCCTGATAACCATGTGAAAGAAGAGTCACAGCGCGTCTCCCAGGCTACTTGATGTACTCATTTGATTGGCACTGTATAATTTCGCTGCTCTCCCTGATAACATGCTGCTGCAGCCGTAGGAGGTGATCAGGAAAACAGTGGGAGGCGCTCACCAGAAAGAAGGAGGAAAAGAAAGTACAAGATATTTGGACGTTACAGTGTAGTGTTTACAAAGCGTCTGTAACAATGTGGAAAATGAGATATTTGTTATAATGATGGAAACAATTATTTTTGCAGCCCTCATCCCTTTAAGGTAAAAAAAATGTGTATTTGTTAAAACTTTGCAGTACGTGATCACCAGGGCTTATATTTGGATTCATTAGTGTCTGTGTACATCACATAAAGAACAAGATGCTCTCACATATTGCACCAAAATATAGAAGTAAGTGTGGGAAGCATCTTGTGGCTTGCAAGGTGTCTTAGAGCAGCAGCAGTGTTTCTGGGCAGACTGAAACAAAAAACACATTTTTTATTTTATTTTTTATTATATAACCCTGTTAAATGTAGTTTTTATGTATGTCTGCTTACATAATTTTTCAATTATGGGTGTAAAATTATCATTTCCCAGTGTCTTATCTTAGTATTACATAATAACGCAGTGATTCTGCTGGTTTGTGCACGTCTTACAATAGATTACATTGCTTCAGTCCTTCTATTATACAGCTAACAGCCATCGTCTCTCCTTTTTGTTCCCCTTGCTTTAGGAACTGCTCCCATGAGAAGGTGGTGTCTATGCTGCAGGGCAGCGGGGCAGTGCCCACTCTCGTGGTGGAGGAGGGTCCATCTGACTTTTCTTCAGACCAAACAGATGCAGATGAATCCTCTAGTCTGGCCCCCACCACATTACCACGCTCTAGGTTAGCACGCCAAACATCTCACACTAGACCTAGCCTGTGGCAGTGTATTATTTTGAATGAAGGAGAAGGATTAGTTCAGTAAGTAAGGAATGGAAAAATTAATGTTTGATTTCCTCCATATATGCTGTCCAGGTCTCCTGGTCTCAGTTCTCTGCAGTGGGTTGCAGAGATTCTTCCACCGAGCATCAAAGTTCACGGGCGGACTTTCAGCCAGCAGCTGGAGCACCTGCTGACCATCCAGGAGAGATACAGTGTCTGCAAAGCTTTAGAGACGTTCTTCCAGCACAGGTCAGTGAGCGAAGGGACGGGGAGCAGAGGGTTACAGGGTTACAGAGGAATCTGTTAGCAAAAGAAGACATGGATTATTGAGCAAATGAAGGGTTAGCAGCGGAAGCAGGAAGTTACAGCTTCCGTTAGGCTCTGATAATATTTCCCATATAGGATGAAGGGATCGAGAGAGACGGGATGATGAATTAGCTCAGCAGATGATGCAAACATGTGAGGCAGCAGGATTAAAATATCACTGTTACACCCAACAACATAAATCATACCATAAGTGACATCTTTGTTATCCTCCCACCCTTTTCATTGCTCTCTCCCGGCATCTCTTTCTCAGCTTTACATGGTACAAAGAATATAAAATAAACCCTTGCACTGAATGATAGTCAGCCATAAGCAAGAATTATATAAAGAAGACAGTGAGTGGATATGGAGCACGTGTGTTTGCAGGAACGTGGACACCCTGATCGTGGACGTGTTTCCAGTGTTGGACACTCCAGCCAAGCAGCTGATCTGGAAGTTCATCTATCAGCTGCTGACCTACGACGAACAGGAGCGCTGCCAGGGCAAGCTGTCTCGTTTCCTTGGCTACAAGAGCAACGGTGAGGCATGAAACAAACGAGAAGTTGAATTGGATTTTTATCGCGATGTACTCTGATCATTCCAGACTTTTGTTTATAAATCTGCTCTTTGAGGTTGTGCTTTATATAAATAGCAAAACAGAGCCAATCTGACCCTGTGTGTGTGTGTGTGTGTGTATACATGTGTGTGTTTTGCAGCATTATTAGAGCCTGACAACGGTCCAGAGCACCACCGGCGCAGCAGCTCCATGCGGGTGACGGGGTCGTCGTACCGCAACAACGTCCGAGAGAGGAGCTCCGATGACTGCATCATCGGGACTCACCTAGGAATGGGTACGCTTATGCATGGCAACGTCCCAGTGGGATAAACATGTTGAATAAGAGCCTGTTCTCCTTAAGCACAAAATCATTATAATTTCAGAAATTGTTCAGCTGGGTTTGATACAAAGGTTTTAAAAAGCCTTCGAGCTCCATCCTGCAACACATCTGCTACAATATAACCAATTCCAGCAATTTATCTTGTCGTCAGGCAACCTTTCTTTGATGTAAAAGCTTTAATAAGCCACTGTAGGCTACAGCGCAGAGACAGCTGGAAGACAAAGTTAGCAATTAAAGGTAGAGCCGGTGAACATTTAGCTGATGAAGATGAAGATTTTTTCCCTCGGGAGGCAAAAAAAGAGAGACTTGAGTGGGAACGTTGCTTCGTCACTGCTGGATGAACTGAAACGGTGTCGTAACAAGGTTGTTTGCCCCAGGTGACCAACACAGAATATTAATGTCGCTTTAACGAAATCTGTAAAGCAAGAGGGATTTAAATGGGGTTGTTATTGCTAATAAGCTATGTGCTTATTTAAATCTGCTTATAAGTAATTCAGTGTTCCCATCGTTATAACACAACACATACAAGAGAAATCAACGATGAGACAGTAAACGGGGATTCCTGATGAAGTTACTGTACTATTCACGCGCCGCTACCTAAATTCCCATTGATCCAAGTCTTATCAGAGATAAGTAATGAGGCTTTATTTGCAGTGGCCAAGTCCCAGGTGGGAATGTGTGTAAGTGTTTGAGCTCACGTAGGACTGCTACTAACAAAAACAAAAAAAGTCATCACCAGCTCATACATTACATCCATTTCTCAGCATCCGTTTGCTTTTGAAAACTTCCCCAAGCTCTCAGTTTGAAACAGTGTTTCCAGGCTGTTTCAGGCTTCAGGTACTTTACTTTTTCCCAGTTTTCCATTACCATCGCTAACCCCCGTTGCGGGACCTGAGCTTTTTTTGCTCCTTCTGCGCTGTTCTGCTCTGCTTCATCCGCTCTCCTCCCAGGCTGGAGGTGGATGGTGGATGAACACGTGTCACTGTTCATGCTTTATTGTGCTTTAGGAATTCATATCGATGAATCCGGGAGCCCGGAGGAGAGGCAGTCAGGAGATGGAACCTCCTTCCCCGAGTCCCCTGACCTCAATCATGTAGGTATACCCGCAGCTTTCCCGCGCCTAGCTCCTCAGCCACTGGCATTTATGGAACGCTAGCTATGTTCTCTGTGAAGGTCTGCTGATCATTACTATTACTTTGATAATTGGTCAGATGTGGGTCTGCAGCTTAACCGAAATAAAAAATAGTAATAAAACACTAATAAGCAGCAGACCTTCAAAGAAAATGTACCCAGCAATAATGTGCTAATGAGATGATCATGCCTTCATCTGTAGATGACAGGTGTGTATACGGAGCTGGAGAACGTGTACGCAGGAAAGAGTGTGCCTCCACTGCAGTGCGGCTCCTCACCAGAGCCCGAGAGCCCTCTCTCTCCCCTCACACTCCCCACCCTCACAGGTATTCTGGGTTCCTAAAAACTCAGCGCATCCACACGCTTTCAGATACATGCTTTCATCTTGCTGTTTTAAGCCACCAAGGTCCCATATTTGCATAATGAACAGATAAAATGACATGCATAGTGATAGAAGACGATCAATTTTGGGCCTTGGTGGCACGTGACTGATGCCATGTTTACATCATGATGAGATTTGGGGGGTTGTGGTGGACGATGTGTCCTTATAGGTGGCAAACAAGCAGAATTGCTGCTAAATGATGCTTTTCTTTGCCAGTCTGATGTGACCATGGCATGGCAACCACTCAAACACACAAGCTTTCAGTTTATTTATTTTTTTATTTTGCACTGGTTACCTCTCAGAAGAAATAATCCTCCTGGTGACTACGTGGTCTAGAATGTCAGATATTTACTATGAGGAATGATTCTCACGTCAAGGTGGCCTAAATATAAATCGAGGCCATCGTTTTTAATGTGCGTCTCTACAGGTAATCGTAAATCTGGCCTGTCCCTGTCTTGGAAGGAGCCTCTTCCCACTCCCGTGTATGAAATCCACCATCAAAGCAGCATAGACTCCAACCCTTATGTCAGTCTGGAGAGCCCCCCAGCCTCCCCTCATCACTCAGACAGCGGCCACAACGTGCTGACCCACCGCAAAAAACTGTTCACCTTCTCCCGGCCGCCACGCAGCCGAGACACAGACAAGTTCCTGGACTCCCTGAGCGAGCAGCTGGGCCACCGGGTCACTCTGGTGGATGACTTCGTGCCCGGGGAGAACGACTACGAGGAGGTGAGGAAGAAAAACAGGCCACGATCTTAGAGCGTTATAGTTTCTTAAGACTGATGGAATTGATTTTCAGTTATTCCACCACTGAGCTGCCAGCTGTGAGAGGCAGGACTATGCTACAAGTGTTTTACCTTTATTTGGAGCTTTTTGGAGCAGGGGCAGTTTTCATTTTTAGGCCTAAGAAAAAGTGGAACGCTCTCATTGTTGAGCCCTGTCGCTGTCATATTTCTGTTCATATTAAGAACCATATCTTTGTTTTTGTAGCTAAATATGTTTTCTTGGATTTTAAAGATTTCGTGTGCGAGCAAATTTCTGCTTTTAATGACCACACTAAAAATACAAGATGAACTTATTAAAGTCTGCTTTTGAACTCTCATTTGATGTTGTCAGAATCAACATAGTAGCAAAATATGTGCATCATCCGAGCTCTGTTCTTAATGTGTTCCTCACAAGTAATGATGCAAAACATCCAGTGACCAGCAGAACTTCTTTGCTGACCATTTATTCAGGGCTGATGTTCCCACATTCACTATTTAATAAATTATTTTATGAGCAACAAGTCAAGCTTTTTTGTTTTAATCAGCTAAAGGTTGCATATATGAGGCCTTATGCTGTACTATGCATATATGGCAGTCATGCTAATGATACATAATTCGTTGGACAAGGACAGAGTTTCTGTAGTTTTGTAGTGCAGTTCTGTAAACCACCACAGTGGATTTTAAATCAGATTTGTCTAACAATTTATGGACCTAACCTTAAGAGTTATGCAGTTATGCAGGATAAGCTAGCTTCAGTAATGTTTACATTCTACAAATATAAAATCTCCATGGATTAAACCTTAAACCTTCAGACTCTTATAGGTGCTAGTTCAGTGGGAGGAATAACTGGAAGCCGTGCCTGCAATTAACGTGCGTCATTCATCACAGGATTATTATTATTGTCTATATTTCACATTTAAAGCTGCTACATTCATTACTTTTAAATTAAAAATGAGTTTAAATTTCAATGCAGAGTGTGAGTAATGCTGTAATAAAAGCTAATGCTGGTCATACTTTCACTTTCACTGCCACAATATTGATTGGGCCAGACGGGAAAATGTCATCCCGTCTGACTCAGTTGCACAGAATGTACGCCGCTGCAGCGTGGAAGCTGTTAGACTGCCGTGATCTCGATTTATATATTTAGCATGATAAGGAGAAAATCTGTTGTTTGTGCATTTGCTCATTAATAAACAGTAAGCAAGTTGAACATTTAGAGAAGTATTAACGTTGTAGTGTTGCATGTTTACATTAGAGCACCTCTAATGTACGCTACAATGAACACTTGTGTCACACGAACAGATATATCAAGGTGGTTGTCATGGTTTCAGAAGAAGAGTTGTGCCTGTAAGTAAAACGATACTCAGTTATATCATAGAGTTTTATCTGCATATTTCTGTTTAGCAATCTGTATTTACAATAAGTACTGGGCTTTTTATAGCATTGTCATGGTTCTTTTTCATTCACATTATGTTATATTATAATATATTGTATTGTTTTTTTCATAGTTTTTATAGAGAGGTTTGGAGATATTTAAGTGCATGGGTTTTAAATTCTGTAGATCAGCACTTTGATTTGTTTTTTGTAGATATTTTCTATTCTAAAAGTCAAAAAGAGAAAAAAAAGCTGAATTTCTGAACTTACTATGAAGTGTGATTAATATATTTTGGGACTACACCTGTAAAATAAAATCTCCTTTTTAAACAAGCAAACATGAATTTGGCTAGTCAAGATTGCACCTTTGTGCACCTCTGCATTGATTTTAGTGAAGCTACCCTTTAACTTTATTTCTGGGGAAAAGATAAAGTTGCAGGGAGCCAGATCTGCATGGAGCTGAAGCAGAAGTTTGTGTGAACAGTCTGACCTTCCTGAGCAAGCTTGGACTTTATGTACTGAAAACTGCTTTTTGGTTCGCTGGTGGTAGCTGGACACCCACCTCTCACCAGCACAGATGGTTCAGGACATTAAAGCTGGGTCAGTCTGACACAGATGTCGTTTGTGGTCTAGATAGAAATTACAGATGAATGGGACGTAAAATAGCAGCACTATTGGAAGTAGTCCAGAGGTGCACAAGGACAAAACCTTTTTTTTAAATGTTGTCAGAGTTCCAAAACATTCTGATCGCACCCTGTGTCGCTTTTTCTGTTCAAATATAAACAGGCAGTGGAGTAAGTTTCAGTACAACAGTGCAAGCAAACGTCAAAGCCGTAATGAACCTAATAATAACCTAATTAGCTTGAATAGACTGGATTTTAAAACATAGAAGCCATTTACTAGAGCATGTGGAGGTGAAGGTGGTTCTCGGGTCTGATGGTGCACTCCTCCTCCCTCCAGATGAGCTTCCAGGAGGACCAGGAAATCGGCTTCATGCCTCGGCAGCTCAGCAGCGGCAGCAGTGAGGATCACAGCAGCAGCGACGAGGCCTCCTCTCCCTGCTACTCCTCTGGATCCGAACCGATCCCACCACCTCCCACCCAAAGCCCCCCGCCTCCTCCACCCTTGCAGGCTCTCATACCCCCTCCCATTCCGTTTACCGACCCTCTCCCACCAGTGCGCTTCTCGCCCGAGCACGTGCCCCGCAGCCGGATGCCCTTCCAACCGCACCACCCCATCATCCCTCCTCCTCCACCCCCTCCGAGGACCATCCTGTCCAGCCGCTCTCCCCTACACAAAAAGCACCCGAGCAGAGACGAAAATGAGAAGACTCTCCAGCGCTTCCAACCCACCACCCGCCTCGGCCACACAACCCTGACCTCCACCAAAACCTTGCGCTCCCGCCCCACCTACCTCCCACGACAGTTCAGCCAGCCCCAGCCTATCCGCCAGCCCTCCCCGCAGCCCTCCCCGCAGCTGCTGAGGCCGAGCCAACTCGTCCTGCAGAGGCACCACCAGCTCCACCACCAACACAGCTACCAGGGCCCACTGCCGCCGTCCCTCCAGGAGCACAGCCCATCCCAATGTCAGAGCCAGGGCCACGCGGGCTCCTCGCTGCTCTCGCAGCCTCCAACCTCTCACTCCACCCTCCCCAGTCACATAAAGACTTTGGAAACCACAAGGCAGGAACACCACACATCAAAACAGGTAACATCTGCATTCAGATTTTTTTTCTTGTTCTTTTGCTTGGTGGTTTGTTTGTTTTTGTCTTGTTACTTGAAGTACAAATAAGACGTCAGCACACACAGAAATAGAAAATGAAAACACAAAGAGGTTCACTCCATCAGTGCTGAAACCAAGAGCGCTTAGCAACAGAGGTGCAAACTAGCACTTAAACACTCTGGTGCTAAGCAACATTCTGCATCATTTGCCCCATTTTAACCTTTTAACATCGCTCATGTTTGCCAGCAGCCAGTTTCGGATTTGGAATGATGTACCGTCTGATCTATATGCAATTTAGTATCTATTTCACATCCCCAAATGTACCTTTTATGACAGAAGATCTATTAGGCCAAAATTCACTTAAGAGGCTTGATTTGAAAGCTAACGCCTTCAGTATGTTAAATGTAGCCCAACCTTGACTCTGTGTGGTTTGACCTGTGGGATGTCAGAGGTCAAGGAGAAATAAAAGGACTACACGAGCAGTCTGAGTCTGTATTCTTCCACCAAAACCCCAAATTCCCCCAATACTGTTTGTGAATTGAACATGATTCCAGATTTCTTCCATTTATTTTTTTTTATTTCAGTGCCATATAAGTGTAAAGATTCAGGATAAAGAATCTTTACACCATACTCTTCCAGTAATTCTGCTAACAAACAGACAAAAACACAGAGACAATAAACAACTCACATGATGACAATTCCACATCGTTACTCGAGAACATCATTCAGGCAGGCCATCAACTTCATCCCGATGGGTCACATGATCTCATTGCAACCCACAGTTCAGCTGATATTCTCCTATACACCTGAGTGGGAAATCTATTTATTTTATTTTAATCTTCTTTATCCTGTCCACAGTGTGCTGTAAGCCACTTTGCAACCCATCTCAACCCCAGTACTTCCTGCCATGCTGTTTCTGACTTAACTTCGTGCTCTGTCCCCGGTCTTGCTGTTGCTTTCAACGACAGAGCCATACCCTAAATAACTAATAATAACAGGAATAATCTCTTTGTCTACAACTGCTAGAGAGCATACAAGAAACTTGTGAGGTCCATGCGCACAGTGGGAATATGATTCAGTAGTGAGAACTGCTGTCTTTGTGCTGAACTAGAACACTATGGCTTAAGTGTTAAGTAACTGTTTTTCCATCTTCAAGGCTCCACCACCACCTCCTCCACCATTGCCTCCTCCTTGTGACCCACCTCCGCTGCCCAAGCCGGGCCAGCAAGCCTCAGACGCTAACCACATGAGTGTAAAGAGGCTCCGCTGGGAGCAGGTGGAGAACTCTGAGGGAACAATATGGGGTCAGGTGAGTGATGATCTCCAGTTATCTTGCATTACCCTGTGGTTAGAGGCTGTACTGATATATATATGTATGGCTCTGTCAGTAAAAAAAGAAAACAACATGTGAATCTTCCCACTCGGACTGTGAGTTTTCTCACTACTCCTACATATCTCCATCCATATTTGGAAAAACCTCCTTATGTGTCTCTGATGAGTCATCAAGGCAACAATGTTGTTTTTGTAAACAGAGGCTGTGCCAGACTTGATCTGCTTTTAGATGTTAAAATGTTGAGCCTTTTTGATCCCAGCATATAGTCCTATCAGACATGAATAAAATCTGAACACCATCCATAAAAGAAATAAATAAAAAAAGCTGATTTTTTACTGTGCCTTCGGAGAGTAGAGTGTGTCCTTGTCTGTGTTTAGCTCGGGGAGGATTCAGAGTATGACAAGCTCACCGACATGGTGAAGCACTTAGACCTGGACCTGCACTTTGGGACTCAACGCAGATCCAGTAAGTGATTGTGTAACTTTGTCACTTCTTCATCAATTCATACAAATCAAGTCATTTTAACCTCTTTGTGTCTAAAACGATACATTTGCATCGCATCTGAATATATGTGTGTCTTTATTGACATCGCCTGTTGTGTTTGTACCTTCACAGTTATGATGTTCTCCATTGGAGCTGCTTCATTCACCTGCACCTCAAATCCATTCTCCATACGGCACCATAGCCCCCTCTTGTTTTCTGTCATGATTCTCAGTAATAACACAGATCTGCCTATGTAAAAAACAAACCACACAACTTGCTGTTACTGATTAAAAATCATTTTTATTGGCCTCTAATGGCAGAGTGTGTTATTAACCCATCAACCCGCCACGTTCAGCCTCTGTGACTTAGCTTGCGTGTTGACCCCTGGTGCCAGGAGAACACATCCTTACACTGTTTGTTAAAATTATCAGTCTCTCCTCCAGAGCCAGCCTTCCAGCCAGAGAACTTAAAAAAGAAAGACGTGGTGGAGATTCTGTCTCATAAGAAAGCCTACAATGCCTGTGAGTACCACACAAACACGACACAAGGATGTGAGACTGAAGCAAAAATACCTTTTATAGTTACAGCTGGTTACAAAAACCTTGCACAAGTAGAAGACAAAGAACATCACTTAACGAAGGCCAAACATTTTCTGCGTCACTGATGTGGGAGAGGAATTATAGACACTATTTAGACAAGGTATCAAATCCACATTGTGCCCACAAAAAAACTGATTAACCTGATAAAAACATGTTAGCCTGAAGTAGTAACGCTGCATCGAAGGGCAGGGTTCAGGTGAGAGCGCACTCAGATATATATATGTTAGCTTAACAAGGTTAATGGAACAGAATCAAGAGTTGAAAATTACCACTGATTCTGCAGCAGTTAAATTTCTGCTACTACTTATTCAGCTTCCCATGTGTGCTCTGTGCTTTTGCAGCATTTCTCTACCTGCTGGTGTTTTCTTAAGTTGCATTTGACCTCTCAGGGCCACCGTAATGGATACAGATGTTTTCATTTTGTGTGCTATGTGAGAGCAAAAAATAATACACTGGTCAAATAAATTAAAAAAATACTGGATGATCAAAGTGAGTTAAACTTCAGGAATATCAGTTATAAACCATCGTAAATCTATTTCACCTCCCTTGGTTGGAATGAAGGTGAAAACAGGTGCACTGCAGAGGTAACAACGAGATAACCCACTTAAAGAAAATGCATTTAGCCACAGATCATTGCTCTCTCCTTATACCTTCTGACTGATTTTTCTCTAGGTTTGCTTTGTGCTAAATGGTTCCAACAGGTCGCTCATGTTTCATTCACCAGGAAAAAGAGTGAGTCTCTCCAAGAAGAAAAAGAAATCTATATTTATATTCTTCCTAGATCGTGGATCAGATTTGGCCAAATTTGATCAAAGAATTACAAAGAAATGCTACAACCTTGTCTTAGTCATCATACATCAGTGTAACAATGGAGGCCAGTGTAGCAATATAGCAAGACAATGAAAAGTCTAAAAATGATGCCTTGCTTCTCTGCAGTTATCCAGATTGGACTCTTTGGCACAGCAACTTCTGTCTTCTGTCACGGCACTGCTAATTCACTGTTAATTAGCGAGTTTATGATGTGACTCTGGGTTTCAGAGCTACATGTTACAGACACATGGTAATAAATGTGAGTGAAAGACAGGCAGATGAAGCGTTTGTCAGCAGAGCGGGAACACAGTGATCCTCTTTGGTACATAAATTCTGCACATTTCCCCCCGCCTACTCACCCTCCTCCTCCTCCCTGCAGCCATCCTCATCGCCCATCTGAAAATCTCCCCCAAAGAGCTGCGTCAGGTGTTGATGAACATGACCACCGACAGGCTGGAGCCGGCCCACATCAAGCAGCTGCTGCTGTACGCCCCAGACGAAGAAGAGGTGAAACAGTACGAACAGTTTGATCAGGACCCGGGCAAGCTGAGCGAGCCGGACCAGTTCATTTTCCAGGTGACCGTGGGGGAATAATATCAAATATAATCAAGGTTTTAAAGATTAAAACAAAGTGATTTAACATTGTCTGTGTTTCAGATGCTAATGGTGCCTGATTATAAGACTCGCCTGCGGAGCCTCTACTTTAAAACGACCCTACAGGAGAGGACGGAGGAGATGAAGATCGCGTACGATTACATCTACAAGGCTTCAGTGGAGCTGAGGAGCAGCAAGAAACTAGCCAAGATCCTGGAGGTAAGACTTTAGAGCAGTCGAAATGAAAACAAAGCCATCAGTGAATATCTGTGTTAGCAGTGAATACTTACGGCTTTACTTTCCCAACAGTTTGTTCTTGCAATGGGAAATTACCTGAACAACGGGCAGCCGAAGAGCAACAGGACGACCAGTTTTAAGATCAACTTCCTAACTGAGGTACAGCATGGATGTCTGTGCCTTCGACACGGTAAGCTCGAGTTCAGTGTTTAGTCGCTCATGCTCTTCTCCTTCTGTCTCTTAGCTAAGCACAACCAAAACAGTAGACGGGAAATCCACCTTTCTCCACATTTTGGCCAAGTCTTTGTGCCAACACTTCCCAGAGCTGCTCATCTTTCCCAGAGACCTCACAACAGTGCCTCTGGCAGCTAAAGGTACAATGCCCTTAGTTAATAGTTAATACACAGTAGAATCAGGTGTGCTTGTTTTGCATATTTTATGCTGATTGTTACAGTTTGATTTGCATATTTCCTTTGAGTTTCAATTAACCGCTATGGGTTTGTTACCTCATCTCCAATATTTTCCTGTGACAGTGAACCAGAGGGCCATTACAACAGAGCTGAGTGACCTTCACTCCACCGTGCAGGACATCAGGGCGGCCTGTCAGAAGATCCAGTCTACCCCTGACGACCACTTCACTTCAGTCATGAGTGTACGATAAAACCCATCCATTTTCAAGGCTGGAGCCTTTTCCAGCACACACAGTGTATACAATGGGTAGCTTGCATGTTATCACAAAGCTGAAACAGTAGGAACGACACTCAGATTAATGTCATAGGGAGAACATGCACACAAAGGCCCAGGTGGGCAGCAGGTTTGAACCCAGAGCACTTATGCTGTGAGGTGACAATGTTAACCACTGTTCCACCATGCACCCCTACAGTAAAATCTGTAAATAAATGAATGATGTTTACCAACGGTTAAGAGTTAAAGAGCCACTCTTGTGTCTTTGCAGTTTCAGCTTAGCAAAGGAATCACTTGGCTGGCCCTGTCCAGTTCTCATCGACTACAAGCACTCTGATGTTTACTACCATACAGGTTATAATATAAGTGTAAAAAAATATTATAAAAGCTCAGGAAAAACACAACAAAATCAGCTGTTTTTATTCTCTGGGTTCCATATTGTTGACACAAACGACACAATGACTTGCCCGCTTCGCACTGCTAAGCTAACCGTTTCACCATTTGCACCATTCATCAAGACCCCCTTTAATATTTGTAAACGTTTGTGCCCACAGACTTTCCTGGAGAACAGCCACCCTGCGATCCAGTCTCTGGAATCTTTGCAGACCAGAGCCATGGAGGAGTTCTCCAAGGTGGCCTCCTACTTTGGAGAGGACAGCAAGTCCTCCAGCACAGAGACCTTCTTTGGCATTTTTTCAGAGTTCGTATCCAAGTTTGAGGTGAGCTATTACTCCACCGTTCTATGTCAAGGTGTTGATAGAGTGAGCAAGGCTAAATTTGACTTGTTCCAGAAGGTGACAGGCATATTTTGGATATATTCAGCAGGCGTGTGACAGACTCAAACCTACTAAACAATGAGGCATTCAAACAGTGCTCTCACACAGACCGGCTGCCTGCAGCTATAAACTGATTAGGCTGCAAAGGGGTGCTGTCTATGGAATAAATGAATGTGCTCTAAATCTGGAAATAATGGGGTAAAAATGAGTATAAATCAGAGGAGATTATGGTTTTTCTCTTGCAGAGAGCTCTCAGTGAGATCCAGACTCCGGAAAACCCCAGAAGCCCCAGACTGTCTTCCCCTTTGGCCTGGTAGAAGCAAGAAATGCGGGCAGATGTCGGGCCAAACCGAAAAGGCCGGCTGGCTCAGTTTTCACTCTGCTCTCCGTAACCAAAGTGCCAAGCTCACACGCAGACACTCAAACCAACGGGAACAGAGACCACGTCATCTATAGCAAACACAATGGAAATGCGCTGTATCTGTATGTAGATAAACCACAAGTTAACGAGTGCCCCGTGTGCAGCAGTGCTATTACTTCAGGTGCTGGTAGAGCAGGACTATTCAGGTGTCCACAGATCAATAGGAACTCCACAGCACGCACGCAATACTCCCGCCAGTTATTAACGTTATTTACATCTCTTTTTAATGCGCATTAATTGGTAAATTTGTAAAGATTGTTAGAAGGAAGCCTTTTAAGGACCTCGATTGTGATGCTGCATTAAAGTGAGGTTTAAGCAATGACAACAACTGGTATGACTATTTACATGTTTATTATACGACTATATAAAGTTTATATTTTCTATCAGATCATATTTGAAAATTGTAAAGACGAAGCATAAATGTAGGCTGATGACAGTTATCTGGACTCAAGATGACTGACAGGTGTAGTTCAGTGTTAGTGTTTGATGGTGCGCTCACTGCCTCCCATACAGCAGGATACATTTTAAACATTCAGAAATTGTAGACGGTAGGAGTTTTTAAACAATTTATGTCCAAATTGTGAATCTAGAACATAAATTGTATGACTTGTAGTCATATTTATTTCCTTTACTGTGAATTTAAATGACATCTATGATGAAAATCCTATTTTTTTTCTCTTCTGATAGAGGCGAGTTAAAGTCACACACACCCAGCTCTGGTCCTAAAGTGTTGAGGATCTGATGTCTATGGAAGCAAAGCAAGGGGCTAAAAAATTTAAGTGTTATTAATATTTTAATTTTTCTTCTTCTTATTATTATTATTATTATTATTATTATTATTATTATTATTAAATATGTTAAAATAACTCAAACCAAATGTCAAAATTCATCTTGCAGTAAAGAAAAAAATTTGTCATTTGAACAAACAAACAAACAGATGTGAAGAGAATTCTTTGGCCTGCATCCTTTAAGGTTACATTGTTACTTATGTCACTCAAGTGTAAAAACTCTACCATGACAGCTCGCAATCAATTTTTCGCCTTTGAATTGTTGCGTTGAAGACTTGGATGGAAATAAAACGGCAGTAAGATGGAGTCTGTCTGCTATCAGTTTGCGATTGAAGGGGGTCAAGCTGGCAATCACATGAAATCTGTTGATGTCCAAATTCACATAAAACAAAAATTAACTACTTGTATTCCCAGTCCAGCCAGAAGCCCATAAATTCCTCCACCACTGGTGACGTAGTTGCTGCAGGTTGGTGATTTAACTGCAAATCAAATAGGTGCTGGGCAACCTTACAAGAAGATAAACAGAATACAACCAATTGGCAAACAGTTGAGTCGAGTTCCCTACTGCAAAGAGACACCTCACAGATGAGTTGTGCACACTGGCATAGACTGACTCAGAGTCAGTGTAACGTGCAATCTGTCTGCGTTTATAAATTAGATGCAGACTGCAATTGCTTGGAGACATGTTGCCTCACACCAGGCAACCAGTCTCCAAACAATTGCAGTCTCCTTGTGACTCCTCAGCAGCTGGTCACTGCAACTTACAATCCATTGCTACATGGGAAACAAAATGTTATCGCAATTCAGTACAATCACCGGGCAATTACCAGTTTTTTTTCTAGTCGCAAGAATTATCGTCTCATTTTTACTCTAGTGTGACTAAGTCATTAGTATATCTAATACAAAATGCACAGATTATCTAAATGAATTTAAAAGATTCTAAAGCAACGACTAAAAATGTGATATTTAAATTTCAATAATAGGGATTATGCTGTGATTACGATCATTTATTCAGTTGGTCAATGACACATTAGTCACTGAGCTGGGTGATCATGGCTGATTTCTCTTGAGTGGGGATGACATACGTCACTCCATGTCTCCACGCAGTACACCTGGACTCACCATCAGAAAACACATCACCGTCCAAATGCAGCCCGTTTGCAGCCGAACTAAAGCCTGTGAACATCCGCTCGGATTCATCCAGCATCGCTGCTGTTCTCCCTGTGAGGACTCGGTGGAATCCACATTCATTTGCACATTTGTTTTGAGTGTTCCGAGTGATGTTTTGCAAACAATGCTGCACCTTTTACGGCCCGCCATCTGCACATCGTCAAATTCTGTAGTTTCAGAGCATGTGGGTGATTAGTGTCCTTTTTGTTGTTGGCTGTACTCAAAGGTGAAAGCCAGCTTCATTGTGAAGCGTGAGCTGTTTGCTTCTGGCAGAGAGGACGGCTAATGGTTGTGCACTTTGTCGAGCCTTTCTAGTGTTCTGAACGCATCTCTGCTCCAACAAGTGGGCGGCCTCTGGATGAATGCGCGTCAAAGGGATGTGCGGGGAGGAAAAACACACTGTAAATGGACATTTCCTGCTTTTCTGGTTGTCATGGTGATGTCATGACTCCTCTACAGTACAGTGTACCTGTAGCTGTGTTGTATTTCTGTTTATGAACTATTGAAATTGTAAATTCATTGTTTTTTGCTATGCACTGCTCATCATTTCTTTCTTTTTTCTTTCTTTTTAAAAAAAATTGTATTCCCCTGTCCTCCAAGTCCCAGTTCATTTTCTTATTCAAGAGTGTCACCAGGAAATTACCGTTTTATTTATTCTTAATGCATAGCTTTAGTCAGGCTCACGAGGTGACTGTGACCTTGTAAAAAAAATAAATATAAATAAAAAATACACTCCTAGCTGCTACAGGTGTAGTAACGGTGTTTCTCGTCCCCGTCATTTGCATGTCGGTGCAGTTAATGTATAAAAGATGTGCAGCTGGTAGCATTTACCCTCCCTGGATATTTAGGTTTAAATACACTTCAGTTAGTCTAGTTAGGTTAACTTATTGGTTCTCTTTTATAACTGTTTTATATGTTTTCATGAAAAGTTGCTCATGTTTTGTGATCATTTTACCTTTCTGTTTGCTTTCAGATGGAGGATATGTTTAAAATGTTTTAAATAATAAAAAAAAATGCCTGAAAGTAACGCTGTTTGATTTACCTGTGCATTCAGGTGATAGGTTTAGAGTGTGACCCACGTGTTGAACGCCCATTATTGTCAGCTGATAGCAGATATACAAGTATCAACATAAATCAGTCCATGTGCAAAATTCTGCTGTAAAAGGAAGAAAGCATATCAAGTATCATAAATCGATCTGCTGATAGCTGTGTTACTGTGGCCGTGATAAAACACAGAGCTCCACCAGCAGCAGCACCTGACGTGACTGTGGAAACCCTCTCCACTCTTCCTCCAGACTTTAGTCAATTTAAAATGTACTTTCATCTGAAAAGGGAACAACTTAGCGACAGTTTGGTTGTGTTAGCCCACGTAAAACACTTCATCTGCTTCGTTTTTGGTGGCTTGATATTAGGAACGTGACAGCAGCGTGATGGAGGCTCTTGATGCACTTACACCAGCTTTAATCCACTCCTCGTGAAGCTCTCCCAAGTTCTTCAATCGACTTTTTCCAACAATCCTCTCAGGGCTGCAGTCATCCCTGTTGCTTGTGCACCTTTTCCCCTTCCAGTCTTTCCATTAATATCCTCTGTGGCAGCACTCTGAAGAGTCAGGCTTCTGTGGCTTACCCTCCTCGTGGAAAGTGCAGATGGTCGTCATCTAAACAGCTCAGTCTACAGTCAACTGAACTATTTTACTGACCCAAATAATCTTATTTCAGTTTAACCTGATTGTTTTAGCATACTTGCATATAGCCCTTCAGTGGCAACAGAAAAAAAAATGTTTATAGGTAACATTTTAATGCATTTTTTTAAAAAGCTTTTTAATCAGTGACATTAGCAATTTGTTCCCCTTTTTAAAATCATATTATAGGAATATTTTAACCCTCATTCTTTAAGGCTGTTACAGGAGAAGAGTCGAGGCACAAGACAATCAACCTGGAGCAGATTTAAATAGTTTCTTCATATAGTTTATTTTCTTTGGAAAGGAAAGCATTCATATTACATGTTTTTTCCCATATTTAAGCTCACCAGACAGCATACATATAAAACTATGGAACTTAAAAATGCAGCATCATTATCATCATTTCTAGTTTAATGGCATTTGTTTGTTCTCTCAATGCACAAGGATAAGGCAGCAAGGTACAAGAGCGCAGAGAGAGAGAAAGGAGGGGATCGTAATGCTTTGATTGTCTCTGAAAAACACAACTCGACTTCTTTTCAGGGCAACTGCAGCATCCAAGACTTTCTCACCTGGTACCATGTTGGGTCAGCTCTCTAGAAACCAAAATCTGCATTTATCATAGGCCAAAAAATAATAATAACAATAAAGCAAAGTTTACACAGAAAATACAACAAAGCCATTTAAAATAAAAAAAAACACAAAAACAGACCTGGCAAAAATCTAACACCACATCACTACTGAGATATCACAGCACCGTGTTCACTCAGCTCAGTGGGAAAGACAGAGAGAGGGAAGAAAACCAAGCCCTCTATAACAGAGTTCACTAGAAAACCACTCAATGAGTCTGGCCTGCGCTCAAGTGCAAAATCAGCTCTTTATGCATCTTTCTGCTCAGGGTGATGTTTCACTACATTTGCTCACGCTCAGCCCCGCTGTGTGTAATGCCCTGGCGAACGCCGGAGAGCACACTAAGATAGACTGGAGAAACAGAAAGGCAAAAAATACTGACTGCATTCAGGCTGGGAGGGTCAGGTCGACCCCTGCTACGTCTGCTTAGAAAACCCAAAACACATTTAAATACACAACTTCTGCAGAACAATGCAGAAGCGCACAGTTTCTTATCGGACACGGCCTGAAACATACCCGCTACCGACACAGCTTCTTAGAAATACTGTAGTACTAGAAGGGAATACCTCCCGTCCCCCATACAGTAAATGCGTATTTCATAGTTCTGGGAGGAACCAATAAGGCATGGTGCATATTTAAAGACTGCATTAAAGATGTCAAGCCACTAGGGAATGTATTTTTGTTTTAAATTGGTAAATAAATACAGGCAGGAGGAAAAAGAAATAAAAGTGGGGAGAAAAGGGTAAGTTAAGTGTTTGAGACGACTGGAAACCTGCAGTCACAGCTACACTTCAACTGTTTTGGTTTCTAGTCCATCCACCTTTTAAAAATACAACTTATTTATTTCTTGATCTAAGGCCATGTTCAACACTGAAAAATACACACAGGAAAACCCCACCTCACACCAAATACACCACCCCACCGTGCTCTTTTATATTGCTGTAACACAGTCTCTAACAGCAGTGCTGGTCCAACATCTGCCCTTCGTTTCTGCTACGCTCTTCTTTGACGATTGTCTGGAGCTTGATCTGCAGGGAGTGCGGTGTAAAGACAGAGGGGCCGTTACATGTCGCAGGGTGAAGGCTTTGTATCACCAGTCTCCCTGCAAAAATCACATCTGGCAACATCATGGAGGTCGAGAAGACTGTCGGGAAGCGAGTGCCGATGGCCGCTGAGACACACGAACTGCACTAAACAACAGTAGAAATAGTGGAAAACACCAATCGCATGTGGACGCTACCTCTGTTGTCAGACTAAGAAACCAAAAATTTGGCATTTACATGACTATCACTGCTTCTAGATTTCCTAGCACAACATTTTCACACACGAATTAAATTAAAAACAGAATGAAGCAAAGGAGCTGGGGGTTGCAAAGTGGCTTGCAGATGAGATCCTTTAGCTGATGTGAGCTGTGATCAGCTCAGTTCTGTTAATTTATAGTGATGTTTTACCCTTTTTAGCTTAAAGATGTGTTATATAATCAATAACTATACTGACTAAGCTGTAGTTATGACTTTTATAAAAGTGAAGACAACCAGTAGTAATGCGCTAGCTTACCCCCTATAATAATGTGATGTTAAAGTGTGTGTGTAGTAGTTGGTATAAATACTAATAGAGCTCGCATATAATAAACTAGCATGTCAAAGGTTAATCATGTGACTGGAGAAATGTTTTATGTATTTTGCTGACAGGAAGCTGTTTGACCTCCATGATGGCCGCCATTAGTTTGTTGTCCTTCATGACCAGGCACAGAGGGAGAGGGTCATCTTTTATATACGAGGGCTGCAGATATGGGCTGGAGAGGAGACTAAAGGAGGTGTGAGAGGAGGCGCCTCCTTATAGGACAGTGCTCTCGCTCTCCAGGTCACAGTCTTTAGGAAGAGGCGGCGAGGAGGAGGAGGAGAAGGCGGTGGCAGTCGGCAGCTGCTGGTCTACTGCCGTGAAGTCGGGGACCAAAGCTCGACTCAAACCTTTGAAATTAATCACCGGATCTACAAAGCGGGACAGATGATGGAGGACAGATTAGTTGCGGTGAGGAAACATGTAAGCTTAGTCACAATAGCAAATAATCTTTAGATAAAAGGAGATGCATGTGGTAACAGCTGAAACAGATAGCTCCACTTACTGTTTATGTTAGCAAGGGACTGCAAATGTGTTTCCCATGCACATAGGAATTCATATAAAACTCTACATAAACACCCCAAAAAGATAAATGCCCACAGGACAAACAGCAGCCATAATGGCAAACACGTGCCCGACGTATGAAAACACTTAAAGCTGCAGCAGAGCAGTCAAACTGTGTCATATTTTCCGTAGATTAAAACTAAACTGCAGCAGAGGTTTGGCAAGTGAGGAGTTCTCCAGCCAGTAGGTGGCGCTGTGCAACAGAGACTGAGGAGCAGCAGTGCAACAAAGCAGTGGAAGCAGAGAGAAAATGTAAAGTCTGGAAAGATGTTTCTGTTTCATTTTAGCTGGAAAACTCTTATTTGCATTTGTATGCAATTAATAAAAGTAGGGCATTACAGTGTTTGAGGGTGGATGGAGGGGTGGACATGATTCTGAATACTGGAAACACAAACATGCATGTTAGAGATGCACATGCGTTAAAAAAAAAAAAAAAAAAAAAAAAAAAAGGGGGAACCAGCTTTAAAACTCCACAACACGGATCACTTCATATTTCTGAAAATCTGAACGGAGTTTCCCGGACAGTGAAGGGTTTGAAAGCCTTCGCCTAAGAGCTGATCAGAGTTTCAAACCCTTTTGTTTGTAATTACACAGTGACAGATGAAAATGACTCGTGGGCAATAACAGCTCTGATGCCAGACTGCCGCATTACCCGTAGTGAGACATCCACTTCTGGAAACATGTTTTTGAGAAGCAGTGGAAGATAAAGTGAACAGTTTAATCGAGTCCATCAGTGTGAAGCTGTCAGGTGTCTTTCCGTGTTAATGGAAAAAACACAACATTTTTAAAGCTCGTGCACAAACATAAGCCAAAAAATTTGGTGGAAAGATTTTAATGATTCGTGTTTCACCTTCAGGTATTTCTTTATATATTGGAGTAGCTAGCAAAGTCTGTATGGTACAGAAGAAGAGGACATTTAACCAATCCAACCTGCGGGAGGTGCTTAGAAAACGTGGGGTGAAATGTGTCTCAATGACTCGAATGAATGGCCCGCTGTAAGTTGGTAAAGATCAGTGAGGCTATATTCCCTCTATACTTTGCAACTCAACTGATGAATTGAAGTTTGAGTGTTTAAAAACACAACATTTTCTTTTTTTTTTAAAGATCTCAAGAGGAACAAATATTATCTGCTGATTTCTTCCTCATCATTTGACTGGACGCAGCAAGTGCAACCGTATCAAATATCTGCTTTTCACATCAGAAGTGGGTTTCTCACTAAAATCCATCACGCATCATGGGACAGTCGTGCATCAAAGCTGGTTTAAAAAAAAGATGTGAAAGAGCCGGCAGGCTGTGATGATGATATATATTTAAAAGAAAAAAAAAAAGAGTGCTACTGCAAGTGTCAATTATCAACAAACCTCACAAGTGTGTCTTTAACCTGCAGAGGTATTACAGTGAAGAGTGTTAGAATTACAGTACATTAGTATTAGGTTAGTAATGACACTATTACACACACTTCACATAAGAAACGGTACCCACCCATCATCTTGGTGCAGATCCCGTTGGTCTCATTGGTCACTGTGGTGGGTTGGGGCGGCGGGGGGATGCTGGGTCTGTTCCGTGGTTTGGGGACAGGCCGTGGCCGGGGAAGCGAGCCCGACTGGTAGGGAGATGGAGATGGGGATGGAGGGGTAACTGCATCCTGGCTGTTAGTGCAGGGTGGAGGGGTGTCTGGAGGGGTTGGGGTTCCTGGGGGTGAGGGGTCGGCGCTGTGCTGGTCCCCGCTGGGCTGGCCGAGGGATGCGGGCTGCACAGAGGGATTGGCCTGCGTCGGAGGTTCTGGAGGCGGATGGCTCGGCGCCTGGATCGGGGGCTGGTTACTCGAATGGCGCCGATGTGTGGCACTTGGATGTGAGGTGGGGGAGGTTACAGAGGTGGACGAGTGGCTAGACAGGGGTCTGGGGGTGGAACTGAAAGTCTGGGAGGAGCCAGAGGATGAGGCGTAGTTTACAGAATTACAGGGCTGACTGGGTGGAGGGTTTGTGGGTTTGGGAGGAGCAGGAGCCTGCTTCTTGGTACCTGGAAGCAAAAGGTAAACTGCCATTATTGGGGGGAAACATAAATAAAAGTCCAAAAGTATACATACTATATCCATCTGTATAAGAAAATCTAGGCCCCAGTCCCACAGGCTTAGACACCTTCTGCCAACCACAGGTCATGAGGGAAAGACGTGCATTCCCTGATCGATTGTGAGTAGCTGCTGGAACCTGAAGTGGCCCATTAGAGGAACTGTAATTTTTTGGGACTTGGGTACTGGCTTAATTTTTCACTAGCCGTCAATCTCATACCATCTCCAAGAGCCATGCAAACAGTGATGGTCTCACCTTAAAGTCTGTTTGCATGGGTCTGGCTATTCAGAGGGAGGAATTATGGGAATTCAACCCATGCAGAAGCTGTACCGATGTCCTAAACATATTTAGATCTTTATTTAATTAGTATTTCTAAGCAATGAATGACTAATATTTTGCACCACTTCAGGGTGTAGACTCTTACCTCTGCGCATCATATGTGGACTGGGCCCCATGGATCCAGCCCCAGGGGTTCCAGTGCCCAGCTGGCCAGCAGCCTGGCTGCCTCCTCCAGAGCCATTCCTCTGGAGAGCAGGGGTTGGGGTGGATGTAGAGTCACGTAGCTTTGGGCTGCTTAAGAGAAAGAACACACACACCAAAAAAAAAAAAAAAAAGCTTTAAACCATCAAGTTGGTTGAAACTGAGTAGCACATATGCAACAGCATCCAGCCTTGAATGTTTTTAAGAGCTATTAAAGTAGATCCAGATTTATTTTAGTAGTAGCAAACCCCTCTCCTGTGCTGCATAGTATGTGCCACAAATATAATCTGGGAGGCTCATCTAAATTTGCTTTCCCAGTGGAGTCTGTAGAGCCAAAAACGCTGAACTGAATAGTGTCATCTGTCTGAAAATGAATGTTGTCTTTTCAGCAACTAAATCAAAGACACTCGTTCAGTCTTTGCATAACAGGCGCCAATGTCCAGGCTTTTCAAAGCAGTTTGAGCCAGTTAGTGCGAGTTTCCTGCTGATTCTAGTGATTTGGGGAGGAAAGCAGAGGGATGGGAAGTCAAGAGGCCCTCAGAGCGACTGTTGGTGGAATGACAGAGGCCATTGTTGTGCCATTTCAGTGGGCTGACTTCAGAGTCGTCTGCATAGCTGCAACTGGTGGTGGCGTAAGAAAACTTGTGGTTTTGTTAGAGAAACCACCAGCTGAACTACGGTGACCAAGAGAAGAGCTGGTGTCTGTGAGATGCCAGTGAGCCATGCATTAATAAACCTCTCCACTTTATGCAACTAATCAGACTGACGTTGTGTGTTTACCGACAATTCACTAATGTCTTCCTGCAGTTTGAACTCTGAAAACATAAAAGCATGCATGTGTGCTTGTAAGGCATGCTACGTTTTTGCCACCAGCAGCAGAGATGCAGGGAAACACCTCTTACCTGAGCTCCTCTGTGTGCTGGGCTAGAAGCTGCTGAGCAGCTGCAAGAGCAGCAAGACCCTGTGCCAAACTTTGCTGGAAAGGATCAGACCCTGAACCCCCAGGTGAAGCTTGTGACTGGGGCTCAGCCGAGGCCTGGGGAACCTGCCCGGCCCCGTGTCCCTGTCCCTGAGCCTCCACGGGGGGTAAAGGAGGCTGGAAAGCAGGTGAAGTGTGCTGCTTTCTACCTAAAGTGTTACTGCCTCTACGAAGGGTGTGGTCCGAGTGCTTGTTAGTGGTACTACACAGGGATAGCAGGGAGACGGTGAAGGAGAGAAACAAAAACCACCAAAAGAGATTCATGATTAGGGCAGAATCACCACGGCATAACGAGAAAAGTGACCGGATTATTTACACCAACATTATCTAGAAGCATAAGAAAGCAGCTGGATTAAAAGGCACAAATTAATCAGAGTGATCAGTGAGCAACTTCTGGAGGATTACTTGTCTTTGCGCCCTGTGTCGTTCTCTGGTCCCACCATGCTGCCAGGTCTCTTCCTTTCAATGGTGCCAGAGTCATAATCTAAGTGATTGTTGTGGTTGGATGCAGGTGTGGGCATCACAAACATGCCAGAAACATTGAACTCCACGTCTATAAAAACACAGTTAAGAAAAACAGGTTAAACTGTGTAAAGAAAGAGTGCAGGTGGGTGTTATAGCGCCCCCTTTTGGTTAAATAAACAGCAAAAGAACAATTTAACGTAAATTTAACGTTATTCACTGTAATGCACAGAAAGTTCAATCAATCCACGTTTGCATTCTTTACTTTAGGCTAGCTGTGACCTGTGATAGAGGGAGAACCTAACTGAACAAGACCATGGAGGTCTCGGGTCATTATCCAAGCTTGTTAGACTGAAACACAGAAAACAAGCCGAAAACACTCATTTTTATGTGCAAGAAGAAGCAGATGTTGCCAGATGACAGATGTTGACTTTGTTTATTCTGACACAAACATTAGCCTATTATTCAGTTTATACTAGGCTGGAACGTGCCAAAAACCCTTCACAAGCTGCTCGAAAACACATAATTCAAATGTAACTGAACAGAATTAAGAATCAAAGATTTGCCTGAAAGTGTTTGTCTAAAGACTGTGAAAGGAGTTTCCACAAACAGAGTCAGCAATTTACCAAAGTCCTTATTATTGTGAGGTGATAGCTCCCACTGTCTCATCATCCCTCTCTGTATGTGCACCAGAGATGCTCAATTATGGCAACACTAGTAATATATCATCTCTGCCTAAGATACAGGCCCTCAACAGAGACTAAAAGAGAGGCTTTAACCTGCCTGTGCAACCCAAGACAAATATGCAGCTGTCTCAGAACTTTACTTACATCCAACATGGGTATAAATGTTATGGTAATTTCTGGCTTTTCATGATTTTGTTGAACAGTTTTTTTCCAGGGTGCAATGATTGCACAGCATCCATCCTTAATGACTTTATAAAACAAGAACTGGGTGCTCAAGTCTTTGGGATATTCTCGAATCCACCAAAAGCACCTGGTCGAGGTGTGACTCTCTACGGGAGAGTACACCAAATATTAGTGGGGGCCTGTGTTTATTTAACCCAGTATGCAAACTATTGACTCTGTTACATATTAACAGTAAGAGGGAGTTTTACTTTCATTTATTTCTTCAGTTCACTGGATATGGTGAGTGTTTAAAGCAACTTCTATGTATATGACATTCAATAAAAGACATCTTCCAGCCAGCCTCTAAAGTACAAAAAACTGTTTGACCTTGGTCATCTTATCTCAGTCCCCATTCACTCCTGATTATCGGCCTTGCAAGGCAATCAATATCAGCTGCCTTCACCATGACTCCCTCATATACTGATAGGACTAATGGCTACAAAGAAGGTAAATAAGGTCAGACTGAAAATAAGCAGCTATAGAGGAAACCCAAGACCTACCCTCAGGAAAGAACCAGTCAGCATGTTGGATAATGGGCTCAACAATGGCCACCACGTGCACAGAGGTAGCTGCAGCCATCTCAGCCAGACTCCTGGGTGTGCATACATAGATGTGCAAAAATTAGATGCTTTCTGACATAATGAGGGATAAACTGAAATAAGCTCAAATAACAGACTATCGTTTCTACGTTTTCTTCACCACCCTAGACTAGGCTCTGACCTCCCAGACACTGTTACATCTCTCTTGTTTTAAACATGACTGACAAGTAAACTACAACAGATTATTCTGTCTTGCCCGCTCACCCTTCAGTCTTGGCCCAGAGCAAATTGGGTCCCAGGACAATAGAAATGTTGCTAGGAGTCATTTTGTTCAGCTCGCTCTCCTGAGCCAGTTTGGCTAAAAACTTCACCAGATACCTAAAAGAAAACACGAAGGGCAGAGAGGTGAGAATAGTCTCACACGACAGAGGAAACAGAAGCAAAATCAGCCCCTATGTAGGTTTCAGCGACTGACCTCAGGTTGTTTTTGTTGTTCTTTGGTAGTTTATCACATACAACCCAGAGCGCCTGGAGCCGTTTGTCTGGGTCTGACACACTAGAATGATAGAAGAAAGTAGATAAATAACAGCAGCTCATTACTTATGGAAGACCTAAGAAGCCAAAAATATCCATAAAAAATATATATTTCAAATGCACCGAAATAAAAGCATTAAAATGAAATTATTTATAGGTGTCACATGGCAAATTTAAAACTACCCTGCTTTTTTTTTTCTTATCAAATTCATTTGAGAGTTTTTGTCATCAGTCTCCCTTCTCACATTATACAGGAAACTTAAAGAAAAGGTGATACAGAGGTATATTAAAAACCTTTGACTACATGTTTATTTATGAATGAACAGGAAAAAAATGAATGGCAAGTAAAACTTGAATCTGTAATGTGCTGTGCAAAGATAGATTCAGCAGGACTATTTAGAGCCTTGCCTGGATGCCTGGATCCATTCATCATAAAGCTGGAAGGTCATTAGAGGTTCAGGGAGTTCCCTCAGGTAGGACTTTAGTGCTCCTGTAACCACACATGTGCACAATATTTTCATTTTAAAACACTATTACAGGCAAAAATGTAGCTGAAATAAAATCGAGCTGCTATGTCATTTATCAGTTAGAATCGTGAAGAGTGAAATTGACCTATCCCTGAGTTTGTCACTGAAATATGAAGAAGAAAATACAAAGTTCGAAAGAAACATTAATTATAATAAACAGCAAATATTTGCTTGCTTTTCAGATTTTGGTCCAAATTTTATACTGAGAGATACAACAGCTGAAGAACGGTGCTGGTTTGGAACGTACCAGCGACAGCGTGGGGGTCAGAGTAGAACTCCTCCAGCTGTGAAGTGGAACAGTCGAGCGCCGCCTTTAGCTTCTTTAACTTGGATGCCCCTGCTGCAATTCTGAATAGACCCTGACACACACAACACACACACACACACACACACACACACACACACACACACACACACACACACACACACACACACACACACACACACACACACACACACACACACACACACACACACACACACAGTTACAGACGGACTCTGTATCCACTACGTATACTCCCTCTGCCAGCTGCACATAATGAAACCTTAAAGCAGGCAAACAAACACACCCACCAGTCACACATAGCGAGCTATTTACTTTGACACATAAACAAAGGCTGTCTTCACACCATAATGACACAGACTGGACTCACAGGGGAATGAATTGGGAAACAAATAATGTGCTTTGGAGTTAACACTTGCCCTCTTCCCTCCCTCCCTTTTTGCACAATCACGGGGGAAACAAAACCTTCTGATTTATGGACAGGAGACGAGCACGTCCCAGCACATTGTATTCTAAATTTGTATCAGGGTGGAGACGTAAACATTTCATAAATCATCGCGTTCACCATAACATGGCGACCATTTCTCTGGAACAGCGTTACGGAAAATCATTCGCAATTTGCCCATCTCCTTAGATGTTCGTGTAAACAAACAATTAAAAGCTTAGTTTCAGTTTTCTCAATGACCAGTCGACCCGTTTATGCCAGCTACTGCTCCATGTCACTTCTAATTAAAATGCCAGCAATACTTTCACTTCACTGGTTAAAACGAGTAATAAAGAAAAAGCTAATAAGCTCATCAAACTAGATAAGAATTGATTTCTAAAACGAGCATCGACAACTTATCAAAAGCATTAAAAAGAGGCTGTACTAAAACCTCTTATAGAAATCAAACTTAGACACTAGGACACTGAGTAATAAAAGAACAACATGGAAGTCTGTGCTTTCTTAAAGCGATATGTCATCCCTGATAGGTTCCAGTCTGATATTATTTGGCTGAAGTGCAGCTGTTAACATGACCGATCCCAAAATCCTCGCTCACTCTCTGGAGCAGTGCGTCTACGTTTTTCCAATAATGTTTCTGAGTGGTTCAGATCATATATCAGCACCTTTGGAGATCAGCTGTCAAACAGTCATGACATTTCCTGTGGTACTGCACGGGGCAGTTGTCTCGATCAGTTACTGTTCTCATTATGCATGCTGCCACTTGGCAACCCTATGAGACAGCACAGCACTAATCACCATAGTTATGCAGCTGATACATGCTACAGGTTTCTGCAAGATGAGATGACAACGACCTCCTGGCTTTATAGCACTATTTCCAACCGATATTAACAAATGGACGAGCACATTTTAATCAAGCGAAACAGCAACAAGACAAAAATGGAAACTCTTTTAAAGCTGCTTTGGGCTGCTCCCTTATATACTGTTTAACTGCCCTTTAAAGCAAATATCTAATCATAAGTCAGCAAATCAAAGAATTTAGGCGCATAGACATGATTAAGATGGCCCGCTGAAGGTCAAATGAAGCATCAGAATTTGGAAGAAAGGTGGTGTAAGTGGCAGATGGGCTAGTCTGAGTAATTCAGAAACTGCTGATCTGATGGCATTTTCCACCACAGTGCCACAAGTCGAATGGCACAACCATGCTAACAGAAAAGCAACTGTAACTCAAATAACCACTCATTACAACCAGTCCCTGCAGAAGAGCATCTCTGAACCTTGAACCCGATGAGCTACAGCTGCAGAAAGCCACACTCGGTACCACCGTGTCAGCTAAGAACGGGACACAGAGGCTACATTTCATAAGAGCAAAACACGGCCTGGTCCAATGAGTCTTGTTTTCTGTTGCAACATTTGGATGGTGAATCGGATGTAAACAACATTGTTTCATGGTGGTGGTGTAATGTTTGAGGGATATTTTTAGGCCACTTAGTACCAACTGAACATTGTTTAAATGCCACAGCTTGAGTATTGTTGCTGACCTTCCTTTATGAGCACGGTGTACCCATTTTCTGATGGCTGCTTCCAGCATGATAATGCACCATGCCACAAAGTTCAAATCATGTCAAACTGGTTTCTTGAACATGACAATGACATCACTGTACTCAAATGGCCCCCACAGTCACCAGATCATAATCTAATGGAGCACCTTTGGGATGTTGTGTAATGGGAGATTCATATCATGGATGTACAGCCAAGAAATCTGCAGCAACTATGTGATGCTATCATGTCAATATGAACCAAAATCTCTGAGGAAGGTTGCGAGCACCTTATCGAATCTCTGCCATAAAGCAACCACTTACTAACAAGGTTTAACTGAAAGTATCTGGTGACTGTATATCTTACTTCGATGATCCAAAGGACTTAAATTTCAATCAGTGCCTTGATACGGTCCCTGTTCTGTTTTATCTCGTCCTCACTCCCTGCCACGCAGTCTATAACTTCCTTACCTCTTCCTTCATGCCCGTCTCTAGAAGCATCATGACACAGGCCTCTATTGGCAGAGCGATCTCCCTCCCACTCCTCTTCAGGTGTTCATCTAAACCAGTGCCAAATGCAGGCTTTTCCATCCATGAATCTGAAAGTAAAGAGAATTAATAATAAATAGAGAGGAGAAGAAAGGAGCAAAGAGTGGAATTAGAAACACATGAAAAGAGACCAGATTATTATAATTGTAAAATACATTCAGTGTGAGTAAGGCCTTGGGCCATTTTGTTTTAAAAAAAAAAAAAAACAGTCTTGACTCCCCCTACAGGGTGTCGCCAAATAATAACCACATGCTCTCAGCCAGCAGAAGTGACTGTTCTGTCATTTTTATGCGTTTATGAGCGAGTGCGAGCACGTGAGCTTAAAGGCAAGTACAGAGGGAGGGCCGGGGAAAGAATTTTTGGGTGGTGTGGGGCGCTGCAAAACCAGGTGGGTGTGTGTGCAGCTCATGAGTCATTGCCACATGCTGGGAGACCAGGCTAGTCTGTGTAAGACCACATGTGTTTAATGCAGAAAAAACAAACTCCTTGAACAAGACACAGCTAAAGAGTGCAGAGCAAGATGAAAACAAACAGAGGAGACATCACAATCCTAAAATATTCAGAGAGTAAAGCACTATTGTTTAATGTCAGGAACCCTTTAAAGGTACAGTCAGTCATTTTAGAGTTTATTTAATAGAAAAGAAAAATACTGTACTCATAAATATGATTATTTATTACATTTTCCAACAACTTAGAATTAACCCATTAAATATACAAAGAATCGGGCACAGAATGGTTGAAGCCCCGCCATCTTCAACAACAACAGCTAAGTGAGCTTTCCTGACTCATCACACTGCATTGGATACCTTTCGCAAAGTTCTGCAGTCTCCTCCTCTCCCCGTGAATAGACGAGGTAAACAGTGGACTGACCGCCTACACTCACTACAGATGAACGGCAGCCAGAGTTGTTTGTCCTAAAACGGCCACCGTAGCTAGGAGGAGTTAACCCCAACCGGTCGCAGCAGATGGCCCCGCGCCTCCCTGAGCCTGGTTCTGCCGGAGGTTTCTTCCTGTTAAAAGGGAGTTTTTCCTTCCCACTGTCGCCAAAGTGCTTGCTCATAGGGGGTCATATGATTGTTGGGTTTTTCTCTGTATGTATTATTGTGCTATCTACTGTACAATATAAAGCGCCTTGAGGCGACTTCTGTTGTGATTTGGCCCCATATAAATAAAATTGAATTGAATTGAATTAATAGGTAAAATACTCCAAAATATGTAATTAACACATATCCATTTCATTTTATTCCTGATCTATTGCTAAGTGTTGATAATATTCAAATATGTTATAATAAACAGTAATAGAAAGAGGCCAAGTGATTGTCCTAGAGCGGCCAGCGTCGTTAAGATTATGCACTCGAATTTGACGGGGTAAGAAGACAGAATTCAGTTGGCCGCAATCTGTAATCTACTGACATCTAGTGGTGATATTATACACACTGTACCTTTAACAATGACCACAAGTGGGGGAGAAAAACAGATTGGCGGGATGTAACTGAAAGCAGCGGTTTTGGATTTCTTGAGTCAGCTGAGAATGAAAACCTGATTCTCCTCATTACAAGTCAGGACACATATGAGTAAATTTCTGTGGAAAGTAGATCTTTAAAGGGGGAGCCAAAAAAACAAGTAAAACAGAGGTTGCTGCTGGGGAGGTACAGGAGGTTCACATGTTATGCCTGGGAAAGTGCTTTTTTTTTTTTTCCTTAACAACGTTGCACTATTTTGTGTTAAACAGGTGTGTGTGCTTAAAGCATGTTTGCATATGTTATACCTTGCTGAGCCTGGATGGTTGGCAAGACACTCTCCAGAACAGTGAGAGACTTTCTGTGGTAATCTGCCTGAGCTTCTAAGAGCTACAGAAACAGAGAGACACACACCGGGGTAAGCAGAATAATAAGAGCAGTAAAGTACATGACAGCAAAGTAAATACAAACAGCTTGCCAAGCATCCGCCCCACGGCTACTCTGCAGCTGTGAACGTTCCCACGGAAAGTCATGCAACAACAGCGCTGGCTTGTTGACACAGTGAACTCACCGTTACGAAATAGTGGGCATAGTCGCCTTCTTTTGAGAAAAAACTGTACATGTCGGCAGCAAGCTGATCCTGTTGTAGAAGAAACAAAAAGGCATGATGTTAGATATATAAAGATGATGTTAAGTTATCATTTATAAGGGAAAACAGGGGAATTAGTAAGGCTATTTAAAGAGGATCATATCTACTAGTGTCATCCCTCAAATGAAAAAGTGCTTCAGGTGGCACAAGTTCAGGCGTCAGTGGCCGGATAAGCTTTACACGACTCATAAATCCTACATTTTACAGAAAGTTCTGTACTTCCTGGACAGAAAAACACATCATGGAGCCATGACACTAAAGTCACCAGTGACTCAGTTCAGTAGATGCACACAAACACACAGAGAGCTGACAGGACAGAGTCAGTTTGCGTGCGTCAGCAAACCGGCCATTCCAAGAGTCTTGGAATGTCCAGTTGTTGCTCTAATGAGTTTACTCCCAAGCTTATTTCCAGTTTCTTTTACTAAGATCACTTTAACTCTGCTATGTGATCACTTTTAAGCCTAAATAGTATCAAACACAACAAGTAGCCATGAATAAAATCGTCTAAATTTAATGGCATCAGTTGAGTTACATTATCAATCAGGTCATGACCTTCCAAGTGGCTTTGCTTCGATATGGTCCTGATTGGACATGACTGGTAGTTTGCCTTGATATAGACATGCAGAAATGAATCAGTAAAGATTACCTTGCAAAGCTCCACTTTGTTCATGGCCTCATCCATCTCTTCCTTGAGTAGGTCAGCCTTGGCCGTCAGTGCTTGAGTGTTTGTTCCTGAGATTATTGACTTGGTTGCCTGCAACCATCTGAACACGGAAAGGAAAGAGGAAAAAGCAGGAAATGCAGACCGCAATCTGAAATGTGGGCACTGTAAAAAAGTTAATGCCTGTGAATAAATTTGATTTATGGTACTGTGTTAGCAGTTCCAGGTATTTTAGAATGCATCGCCTAACAAGCAGAAAGACATTCAGCCACACTGAGCTGTAGACACACCTTGCTCTGGCAGAATCATAGTCCAACACCAGTTTGGCCAGCTGTTTCCTCTGCTTCAGGATGTTAGGGATTTCCACCTACATGAATGGTTAAAACACACCAAGCTTAAGAAAATATACCAATGAAGAAGACCTGCAAGGCACTGCCACTGATTTTCCTGCATGACGATTAGAGGTGGAATAAAATATGGTAATTGTTAAATGGACTGGTTCTTATATAGCACTATTCTACTCTAGTTAGGAACTCAGAACAGCTTTAAAAAACACGTCTCATTCACTCATCCACACAAGCACTTTTTCTATGCCTAAGTGCTTACTATCCAACATTCACACTCCGGTGAATGGATCAGGAGCAACTCGGGGTTCAGTATCTAGGACACGGATACTTTGGCTAGTGTTATGAGGGCCGGGATGTTTTGAAAAAACACAGGAAAATCACCATAATGGGTCACTGCACTAGCAACTAGCTGCTTTTTACTAAAAAGCTTTCGTTCATTTGGAGTTGGGCAGCACAAAGCAAAAGAAAACAAATCATATAAAGTATAAATGACACCAGTTAAAGTGGAAAAATGGGTGCTGCTGCTATTTTAGGCATTCAAAAAGCTGCTTCTTTATATTAAGTTAATATTAATGCATAGGTTTTCTGACCTCGGCTAACTGGCTGAGTGGATCCAGAACGTCCTTCTCTATCTGCAGCTCATGTTGCATCAGCTCTGATGCCAGGCGATTCTCTGCATCTCCGCACACCTCCATCATTTTCCTATTGACAAGCACATGAAGACAGAGAGTCAGGCCTGTTAAAATCAAGCAAAGTCACACATATGCCTCATTAACACATCCGCACTAACGGATGTGGATGTTAGGTCTTCTGTAACCAGTGTAATCACACGTGTTCTTTGCAAAATGGAATTTACATAACAACACAGAAGGACCACAGTCTGCGTCACCAGCCCTTCATCTGTCCACAGCCAACAGCTGAGAACAAAACCAGGTCACTGTGATGTCATCATTTCTAGCCGCTCAAAGCCAGGAGCACAAAGTGACCTAGTGACACTTTATCTACGAGTGAATCAGTTTTGAGCTGCAGTTTTCCAAGATATGAAACCTATAAGCCTTGACACGAGAAACAGCGAGTTCCAGATATCAATAAAACTGTTGTCATGAATGAATCACATGTGCAAGCAGACTGTCATACTTCCCCTTTCTTATTCTCTCCAGACTCATAGCTGCAGTGTAGATTTGTAGACATCTACTTTCTAGATCCTCAACTACTCTGCGTATGAGCGCCAGAATAGCTGATCTGATTCTTCTGTAAGGGAACTGCTGAAAGTCCCTGACAGACAAACAGAACCGGGAAGACCGCTTACCCTGAATGTGAGACCTTGCATTTCACACTCTCTGGGGTGCGTCTGCTCTATATCGGCAACTGTTGCCCAGACAAGGCAATTGGATTTCTGGTGTGTCAATCAATCACACACTCACCCTATTAAGGAATCTTCTCCCAACTGGCTTCCACCTTCAGTCATTGCCTGGGACAGTGCCGTGAGGGGAAGCTTTTTCTGTTGTGTGTTTAGTGGAGGAAAAAATGCAAACAGTGATTAGATGCGGGTGCACAAACACATGAACTTCTGCATACAAGGTCAAGCCAATGGAAAACCTGTTTAGGACTTTCCATTGAACATATCAAGTGTAAATTCAGAAAGAGGAAGCGGGCTTTTTGAGCAGAAGAGGGAAAAAATAGACGAAAACAATTTAAGACGAAAACTAAGGAAGTGACACGTCTGCTAAATGACAGTTTATTTTTACAGTTCTATGATTTACATCAGTGAAAAAGCACTGATGTGTGTGCAGCATCCTGTTTTTAATCGAGAGGATCCCCAAAGACGAGTGTGTCATGCATAGTGAATGAAGATGACAGATGCTGGAAATGGGAAATGGAGCAAGTGGTGCTGAGGATTGGAGAAGTGGAGTAAGTGCTTTTACCTGACCATTTCCTGTATAGAGGCGTGGTACAGACTGAGGTGGATATTTTGGGTGGTGTAGGGTAGAAAAACAAAACAAAAGAGAAATTATAGATTGTGCTTCCTACTGTGGACACATTCAAGGAAAAAAACACATATAAATAAAAAAGAACCCGACGTGTGTGGGAGGAAAAGCTAAATCCTGGAACAGCTGCTTGATTTGCTTTAACAGGTTTTATAGCCACAAACTTGATGGCTTACATGTCTCTTCTCTGCCTCTGCACCGATGTGTCCCTGTAGACACGACACCATCTTTTTGTGTGTGTTGTGGGACACCACGCGTACCAGCTCCATGCGCCGTTCGATCTGTGCACAAGACATACAAGAAGAGATCTTAGGCAAAAAGAGAGCTTTTTGCTGAGGTAGAAAGAGAAGACAAACACTCAACAAATGTTATACTTTATCACAATTAGAAAAGGAGACATCCATATTTTTTTTTTGGACTCAATCCCATTCAATTTTATTTATACAGCGCCAAATCACAACAACAGTCGTGTCAAGGCGCTTTATATTGTAAGGCAGACCCTACAATAACACAACAGAGAAAAACCCAATGAGCAAGCACTTTGGTGACAATGGGAAGGAGAAACCAGCAGAACCAGGCTCAGGGACTCCTTTAGAGTACTTCACATGACTCATGAGCCACCACATCATCCTCTACCTGCCTACATTGAATTTATCTTCTGATTGGCTGCCCATTACAAACAGAAGGTTTAAACAGCAGCTGGGTGGGTCTGCAGTGATCACAGCCAGAACCAATGAGAGGGATATTAGCTGTCACTGACATTATATAGAGCCACAAGCTAACTAACTCAGAAGTGACCGACACCCAACTTCCAAGGTAACTGGAACGCAGCAATGAAGATTTTAGTTCAGAGACAGAGAGAAAGTTCAGCTGATACACAACTTGACACAGCTCTGCCCCCCACTAGCAGAAGAAGTAGCGTATGTTTGCAACACTTTAAGGTAACCTGGAAAGTGCACATATTAAATCCCAAACATTCACTATACCCGATAGAGGCTGTGGCTAATAATAGAATAATAATGTTAATGCAGCAGTTAGGCAGCAATCGTGAGGAGTCCTGCCCATAACCTGTCAACTCAACTGATTAGTAGTTATTTGTGTCTAAAAAGAATCGTGTTTCTCTTGAAATTCCAGACTGAAGCTGAGGAAGTCTATCAGCGACTAGACAAACAGTCGCAGCCAACCTCTGATAGCGTGGAAATATGATGCCAAGTAACCAAAAGCACAGCACGACCTCAGACAACAAAACTATTTTCCTCATCTCTGCACTACCTAAAGAGACACTTGAAATGTGTCACAAATACATTACAGTTATGTTACTGTACATCCAGCACTGTGTTAGACAATTTAATAGTGCTGTCACTGATGTTATTGTCTGTACTGGCCTGTGCAAAAACTAAACGTAGTATCAACAACACTAGTGTCAACCACTGTAAAAGGAAAAGTATAACCAGCCTCTTTAATGAACTTTAGATTAATCTCACCAACCCCACTAACTTGTCACCAAAACCCAACATGGCAGAGCGCCCAGCTGAGGGCTAATGAGCTCCCGGTCCATGCAGAAATATGATTTGTGATGGCCTTGTCAGGGTCAGGGGTCAAAGTTCAAGCGTGACTGATAAGGCCTGCTCCTGCGGAGCAACGCTGGAATGTTATCTTCGAAACACGTGACTCATCGGAAATGTCTTCACAGCAGCGCCCACCGAGATGTGACCCATGGCGAGCAGCTCTTTGGCTTTGAAAAGGCTTTTTTGATTACACAGACTTTCTCCTGTTTACTCGGTTGACTCCACAGATCCACTCTGTGCTTTCAGGCTGACACCAGATATAATACTGTCATTGATTGAAGTTACAGCTATTCAGGCTGAAGGACAGAGGCCAACTGAAACTCTGCAGGGTCACTATTCACTGTCCTTGTCGTGCCAGGTGTCTGACTGCGATGGTCAGCGTCAACATTAGGCCGACTGTCGCTAACCCGTGAATGGAAGTGCTGATGGCGAGTTACTGTTCACATGTACTTAGAAGTCTGGTGAGCACAGCGTGACAACGCAAGGAACTGTAAGTAAGTTGGCCTTACTTGTGAGAAATGGAAAAGCAACTTCACAGAACAGGTTTCTACTGAAGTGAGAAATCAGAACTCTATAAATGTCTCAAAGCGATAAACATGCACTTACGAGATGTTCCAATTATAAAGGGGAACACTGAGATCTAGACGGTAACATGAGCAGAAATGGAGGGAGGCGAATTCAGGAGGAGGATAAACCAAATACCGCACAATTGTGTTCCAAAAACAGAATGGAGTCGGAACGCAGGAACTGCACAGCAGATATCCGCCTCCGTGTGCTGCCCCTCCCCTCTCTTCGCGCTCTTACGTCAGTACCGACCCCCGGTGGCCCCCGGCATTCCTAAAACAGCTGGTTTAAATACAATCTAACCAAAACACACACATGAACACAAGGATGCACGCGTTAAAGGCTTGGGAACAGTGATTAGAACCAGTTCATTGAGTGCCTGGTACAAAACCATTCAGGGGATTCCCCTCCCTATGCTCTAGAAGGGCCTAAATTCCTGTGTGGGTGTATGGGAAATGTTTGGATTACATGGCAGGAACCTTCTTCCTTACATTGTTAGAAAGTGGGGCCAGAGAAAGAATAAATTATCCCAAGGAGTCTCAGCAGATCCGAAAAGAAGCTGAAAAGCAGAGGGGCGTGGTTTTTTTCCCTCCTGCCGTGTGATGAGGTCAATACTTGGTCAATCCCATGATGCGTCATAGGAAAGGGAATCCCAATAATATGTAGGACAGACAGGGAGGAAAAAGACAGACAGTGGATGTGTTTATTTATTGGTTCCTAAGAGAAATGATGTTAACATGTCTGAACATGTCCTGAAAGAGCAAAAAATAGCAAGAGATGACGCATTAAGGGTGGAATTATTCAGTAAGCCTTGGATGGGAAACAAAATATTCTTTGTTTGCAGGAGGGATCAATGACAGAAGCGTTCAAACAGGTGGCTCCAAACTTATTACACTGGCAACACGATATTTCTGAAGTACTTCTGCAGTACCCATGTGGACTGCCTGATGCTATATACAGAGAAGTAGAAATGGGCAGGCAGCTGGGACAGGAATGCTGGCCGACTCTTTCCCACCTTGGAGGATCAAGCACAGAACCGCTTTAAGGCAATCGAGCTAAGAAAGAAGCTGACTGTAAAGAGTTGGTTAGTTTTCATAAGTACTGGACTGACAACTGAAAAGATGGAAAAGGAGAGAAACAGCTCATGATCTGAAGCAATAGTACAACACCCATCAAACATGGTGGAGGCATGTAATGCTGCCACTGGAACTACGTCACTAAGATATACTGATAATGTGACCGCTGATAGAAGTAGCAGGATGTATTGTGAAGTGCACAGGGTTGTACTCCCTGCTCAGCTTTAGCCAAATCCTGAAAACTGCTTGGACAACACTTCAGAGTGCAAATGGGTAATGACCCAAAGCTTACAGCAAAAGCAAGAGTTTCTCAAGGCAAAGAAGTGGGATCTTTTCAATAGCCAACTGAGTCATGTGATCTCAGTCCAACAGTGCATGCTTTCCAGTTATTAAATACAAAACAGAATGGAGAAAGGCCCACAAACAAGCAGCAGCTGAGGACCTGGCAGAGCATCCCAAGAGAGGAAACACAGCATTTAGTGACGTCCATGGGCTCTTGACTTGAGACAGTCACAGACTCCAAAGGAATTTTATCCATCCGAACCCTTTGAAATGTGGGACTACATGTAAAAATGGTTCTGAATGTCTGCAATTCAATCACACCATGTTTTATTTCAAACTCACTGTGGTGGTGTACAGAGGCGGAAAAAAAAAAAAAGATTATGCTTTTGTCCAAATACTTTTTGAACCTGACTGCACTTTGTTCTGCATTGTGTGCCTTTCTCTTGTTTTGCATATATTCTTCTTGATTGTGTACATTTCCCGTTTGTTATTTTTGCCTGCTGTCTTATCATTGATATTTTATTCCTGCACAGTTGGCGTTGAGCAACCATAATTTTGTTCTACATGTATAACGAATAAATAGCTATTCTTTTCTATTCTATTTTGTTCTATTCTAAGCTGCTTCTCAGGCAGTACTTCCATCATCCCTTATTACATAAAGAGATTAATCAAAGTGCCATTAATTAAAACCAAATATATTACGGACAAATTTAATAAAGACAAAAATAAGTTAAACATGAACATAGGCACAATAGCAGATTAATAATAAGCAGTGATTACGTAGGGAATTCGATTATCTCGAGCCAGACACTCAGGAACAAACTGTCCACCTTGGTCTAATGTAGGTTTGAGTCAACACTAATGGGTTACCATGCCAACATGCAGGCTTTAACTGGATTTTATGAGTGGACTGGAGCAAAATAAACTACTGAGAATACTTGCCGGTACTTACAGTGGTCATTATTGTTATCACTGGTCCTTGTTCCTATTGGGGATGTACTAAGCAAACACATCTATGACATCTATCTCTAATGAGACTTAAACTCAATATTTAACTGGAAGCTATTTAAGGATCTAAAACACTGGAGTACTGGTTTATCTTTACTTGTTGTTTATCCATATTACACCAGTGGGATTTTGAATGAGTTACAGTGGTTGCAAATGGGCAGCAAGGTGTGCAACATGACAGTATAAAAAACAAAAACATGCATGAGAATTCTTTCTACTCACTGCTTGGATACAAAGATGCAATGAGAATGTTCTTACTGCTTTGATGTGGCCACACTTAGCTCTATACAGTACATCCAAACAACGTCTTGTTTTATGCATTTATGAAATTTCTCAAGACACAAGTAGCAACGACAAGTCTCATCTTACAGTTAATTAGTAAGACACAGATAAATCTATGATTAGTGGAGGGCACGTATTAGAACCTCAGCGGATATTTATTAAGTGTATAGACAATCATTACGTTAGCTAATGTATCTGACTACATTACTGTTCCCAGTAACTGTTTTTAGTTTTTCTTTTTATTTTAAGTAAGCGTTTTAAGTCGTGCTCAGAAAGCCCTTGAGAGAAATAAGACATTAACAATACTCAACACATCTACTGCCAAAGCACAGTATTTGTTGCTGTAGCGGCTATACAGTAGGTGGCATCAAAAGCATTTCTGGAAATTATAAATTATCACTGGGTATTAGCAGAAGATGGCACAAGTATGTACCACAACAAATTAAACTGTCTTCTGCAAAAACATTAGGACTACACAAAAGTTGTAGGTTTTCAACTTACTAAGAAACGAACAGAGAATTTGTGTTTCGAGACAAGAAGTGAAAACCGCTGTCGTAGGAATTAAAGGTGACTGAGTCGCCATCTCTGAGTGACTCACTCCTTTTTTTCTTTATCAGAAAGACCTGAGAGACTGATTCCAGAAAAACAACAGCTGTTTTCCAGGCAGACGTAGAACAACAGTGTCTTTGAGGAGCGGTCAAAGTCAATTGTCAGAAAAATATAACTTCCTTTCTTCAGTGAAAAAGCACCCCAAGCGGTTAAAGTCACCACTGTTGTCCACTTGAATTATAATAAGTCCAGCTGGCTCTGAATCTGATGTTCTAGCTGTCACTCAAATGTGTATTTTGTCCATATGAGGCTCACTTCATTTTCACGTCCACCATCTCTCGTTTACTGTTCTGTCAGTGCTGTTGGTTTAGATAATCTGCAATATAAGGTGACAGTGGAGAGACCAATGAAAATAATAGAGGGTGTTGGACATTGCATCTCTTTGCAGGAAGTAGTGCAAAGGCAGCCGAGCTTCCTTGAACGTTTATAGACCATGTTCACTGCTGGAATGTCTTTGCTGAGCAGGCAATATTCTGACCCAGCCCCACCTGCTGTCTGCCTCAGATCAGCTTAGAGGCAGCAAACAGATTCTGGTGGGAAGATATATCTGCTGCTCTGCACGCAGAGTTCAGAAGTACTTTGCATGTGCTTCACAACCCTTTGCTAGCAATGGGGTGGTGGAAAGAAACTGATAGATCATAGTATTGCAATATTTAGCAAGGTGATATTTTATCAATGTAGTATTTGAATTTCTTTTATGAAATAAATAAAAAAACGATGGGAATATTACAAACAAGAGAGCTCATCTCAAGCACGTTCACATTAACGTTACCCAAGTAAACATTAAATCAGCTTAATCGTAAAACCATTCAACACTGGACATACTTAGCCTAACAAAGCTGTCACACGAGTAAAAACAAGACAGCAACCTCCTTGAATCTACAAAAATCAGTGGCTGAATTTTTACATATTCTGTGACTGACTGCAGCTTGTGGTGACTAAATGGTTGTCTGGAACGTGAGGGTGTTGGGAACTTCTGTCTCTGTAGGCAGCAACAGACAACACAAGACTTATCACAGGTAATTGCTATATTATCAGAAATAGATTGCATGTAATTGCCAACTTGACTGCAACATTCAATTGCAGACTGACTGACATTTATGGACAGTGATGGTGTGCTTGACAACCTCATCTTGCAGGAAAAAATAGCCAAAGTGAGATGATTGTATCTTATCGTTTAAAACAGATATAGACAAAGCAGTTTTTTTAAAAAGGTGATAAATTGCAATATATGTTATTACAATATTCAGTACTATAGATGTTATATGTTATTCAATACTCAGCATATCTCAAAATGTTAAAAATCACAATAATATTGTGTCGCGAGGTGCCTGGTGACTCTCACCTCTACTAGCAACAGCCACATGAGTTACACAAGTACTACTCAAATGAATGCACTGATATACTGTTATTCACCCAGCATTTGTCATGACAACTTGCACTCTTTGCTAGCTTTTACAGTACTCAGTGAAGTCACTCTTTAAGTTAAAAATTAACGCTTCCGTGGTTTAAATTCATGTCCTGGCTTGTCACTTCATAATACCGACAAGTCAACAGCAAAGTGCTGCCAGTGACTACCCTAGAAGACAAGAAAAGTAACTGACATAAACATAGACTTTATTTAATCCCACACTGAGGAAATTCACTTGTTACAGCTGCACAAGCGACAGGAAGAAAGGGCGAATTAGAGCTATATTAGAAAAATAAAAGTAGAAAAAAGAAATAACAAAAATATTGCACAAAAAAAGCCAGAATACACCAAGATTTTGTACGTAAAGTGCAGTGGGAGTGATAAAATATACATGTGCTTTTAAACAGTATTTATCTTGTGTGGGTATTGTACAGTCTGAGTGCTGCTGAGTTAGAGTTCCTACGACAGCGATCCGTCCTACACTGTGGCTGTAACTGTTGCATGAAGCAGCAACTGAAGCAATCTGCTGAGGCTGAGAAAGTCTTGAGCAACGGTTCTCCAGCCCCTCTGAAAGTCTTGCAGTGTTTCTGGTTTGGTTTCAGTCATTATCTATCCAGTCCTTGTAGATGCCCATTTTCAGATAAATTTTTTTTAACTTGTTGAAGAAGTTGGCAGGTGTAAAAACCATCTAGAGCAAATTCATGTTCTTAAGAGACAGAACAAAATCCAGCACAGAAAGTACACAGGACCTGAAAGACATCTGGACCTTCAGATGACCCAGTTACTGTTTGCTAAAGCAGAATCTGAAATGGTATCAATTTTAGTTTGGCTGTCAAGAAGCCATTTGTGGGGAAGGGAAACAAGGAGAAAAGGCAAAGGTATGCCAGATTACACAAGGACACAAAGTCAGTGGCAACAAGTGATGAATCCCAAAGTGAAATTTGTGGTTCCCAATCGGCAGCAGCCTTATGTATAAGATATTTCAAGAAAGCACTGCATGTATTTTTTAATTTTGCCAAACATAAAGAAATGAGGGGTCACTCAAGACTTTTCCACAGCATTGTACATCTAATACTAATGACAATCAGTTATACACTACTACAGAATACTTTAGAAATTTCAGCAGACGATAAGCTCAAGCTCAGTGTCAACACCACAGTGGAGTGCTGGATTCAATACTCAGTGCATTTGAGAGCACTCCTGGTTCCTTATTGAGGAACATGCCATCAATTAACCTGCTCCAAATATTTGAAATGTAGCGATGTAAATAAAAACTGATTTCATACAGAACACAGACACAATGGCACAACCAGCTGCAACCCCTGCTTGACACATACACCCACATTGAGAGCTGGTCAGAGCTCTACTGTGTCCGATTAATGATTTACCTGCAGGAGGTCATCACTGAGGACTTCTGTTTTCTCTGCTCTGTGGGTGAGAAAAAAAAAACAAGAGAGCACAAATTAGCACTGACAGATGACGGTAGATAAGTGGTTCAATACACTTTGAAAAATATCTGAGGGAAATGACGTTAACCCTGAAACGCTGGCTTCCACAGTTAAATTAAAATCAAAGCTGTGCCCTTGGAATCTGTGGGAATGTTGAAAGAGTGTGTTGATCTTTTTAGTTTGTTTCCATGGCTCAAGCAGTCAAGCAAGTCATGTTTCTCTTCAAACTTCAGTGTGTCCTTAAACTGAATAAAATGAGCAACAATACAGAAGGTGTGTTTCTGTTTACTCTTTCTGTTTCTTTCTTGTTTGCTCAACTAGCCTTGATTTCCTTAAGCTGCAGGAGCTCAGACTCATGTCTTCATGCGCACAGCATGCAGCCCTGCTCTGCCTGAACTATTAATAGCAAACTAATAGTTGGACTTGAAGAGGTCAGACAGATTAGATTCACTTAAAGAGAGAAGGCTGGGAAAACACAGGCACACCTCAGACTGCTTGTTAACGCCTTCACACAGGGTGGTGGCTTCTTGTTAGAGAGAAGGGACACTTTACTGCCTGCTGTATTGTCATTTTTTTTTCCTTGTGTGCCATAGTTATATTAAGCTCATACAAGCAATACTATCAATGCATAAGTGCTGTATTTTAGCCAACATCTGAATTTCTAGGGATGAACTAATAAATGGTTGAGTCAAGCAAGGGAGGCATGACATTTAAGTAGTCTACACTGATGCATTTGTGCCCAATTATTGTGCAAACTTTTCCAAGTGCAGGTTCAGTCCTCCAACTGAAGACGGTCATTTGCCTGAATTTTGGGAGATTTGAGCTCTAAACGATTCCTGGGCCCTCCTCCAAAAACTGCTCTCTATGAACTATGGTAACCTCCACACAGCTGCTTTCAATTACAACACAGAGGCAGGGAGCGAGGAGAAACAGACTGACAGAGAAGGGACCATAGGTTTGGGGTCCGAAGGAAAGACGCACAAATAGTGTAATCTATTTATTTATTTATGTTTTTGGAGGCGATTTGGGGGAGTTAAAGACTCCAAACCATAATAATCTGGAATCTGAGATGAATGGAAAGATGCTCTCCAGAGGAAAGCCACAGTAAAACATCTAATAACCCACAGACAAGACTTCAACATAGATGTGGAAAAATGCGAGCCCCACACACACACATGCAAAAAGCGATTACAAAACCACAGTACGCAATCCATGTTTTGGTCTAGTGTACATGCTGGAGCGCTCTTGGTGTGGTCCTGATCTTAAAAATCAAGTACTTGTCCCTTCATTGCAACACTCCTACAGATCACACCCTTGTGCCACTTGGTTACTCTGTATTTGTGCCGACAAACAAGTAACTTGACTCTCCTGTTTAAAGGTTGACTTAATGTCTAGAATAATTTTAATTAATTCAATTTTAGATTAAATATGTCAGCAAGTAAAGAAATAATAAGGAGGTTTTGAGAGCAGTACTCTCTTTGTGACTGATTTCAAGCAGTGACTGACAGCAACCTCCAGAAACCACTTGCCAACCAGTTGGAGAATACAGGCCTGTGTGATTGAGGCATAAGCTGGCCAAGTGGTGCTACTGTTTCACCAATCATTAAACAGAGCATACTATCCAACCAGTTTGTTCAATTGTTCATGTAGACACTGCAAGACATCCTTGGTTTAGGTCCCTTGCCTGTTTTGAAACAAAAAAACACCTAAATATATCATTTTATTGGTTTTCTGTTGCAACAACTGAATGAATGCAGAGGCTGAGGTGTTGCACTCACAGCCCTGCGATTTCATCAGCAATTTCCAATTGCTGGCCTAAGAGTAGCTGGTTGAAAGAATATGCATCATATTTCTTATTACTAACAGAAAGGATCATATTAATAACAGAAAATAAGGAGTGGTTACACTTCTAGGGTACCTCAACAAAAACTGTGGGAAAGGCACTTAAAAAACTCAGTCATATTCATGCCATTTAAACATCCATTTTGCATCTGGCCCAATTAATGACATGTGTGATTTATGAGCCGCATCAAAACCAGACTAAACCATTTACAAGGCAAGAGAAACACAAGAAGTTGACTGGTATCCCCGAGCTCCGCTTCCTGATGCTGATGTGAGGTGTGTTTATGACGTGTCCACAGTCTGACCCAGCGCTGGCTGCAACTGAATGATCTGACCACACGTGGAGACGCTGGTATTTCACCTAAAAGCAACACTTTAAACCTTTAAATGCAGTGTCACAGAGTCAAAAATAGGCTGTGTGGAGCCTGATCAGAGGACAAACAACAAACAAAACAATAATTGTTTTGCCAGCATCAGCTGACTGACAGTGAATAGAGCTGACCCCGACGTGCCTCACTGAAGCAGCAGCCTTTGGAGAAAAGTGTGTCAACTGTGCGCTGCATGTGACTTCTTAACAACAACAGCGCCTCGCTGCACGGCCGTGGTGGCTGCTTGTTCAGAATGGTAACCATGGTGATCTACTATGAACGTAGAAAGCGATTAAGCAAAGCCGTGAGCACAATACAGCGGCTGTTACCGGCCACTCAACACAGTCGCTAAACTCAGGAGCCAAAAAGGGTCTGCACTTACAGCAGCAACAGTTGGCAGCTTAAGGCATACGGTAATGGATACTGGGCCCAGATGAAAAGAGCTGGAGGTATAATGGAGTGACTCAGCCCATACGGCGCATCTAATGTGGCTGATTACATAAGCTGATAAATTAACCTGAAGCATAAGATGGGGATGAACAGCAAATGTGTAGAGACAGATCAAGATAAAGCTAACCTGAGAAAACAGGATGTCTCCTTCCTCACCAATATTCATATCCAAATGTTCTAATAATAACTATGTAATTAAACAACAGTACAGTGTGCAAAACCGTAAAAGGGATGCAAATAACAATTATTTTCTTCTTATTCAAAAGTCTCAAATATGACAGAAAGTTGCCAGAAAAGGAGTCTTTATTATTTTGTCAAACTGAAACTTAAATAAGCTCCTTGTTTACCAGTAGAGTAATTACTGTGGCTGTGTGCAATGAAGTGCCATCTTATTGGCTTTGAAATGGTTGCTTTGAAATTGGGGACCATGTCTGCGACCACTCATAATTAGCTGTCATCTTCAAAGTGACTGTGGTGCATCAAGACAGCGATAAAACTGCTATAAGATGGAGTCACCTGCTACAAAGCCACGTGTGCACACGAGATGTGCCCTTCAGCGCAGACTGACTCAGATTGACTGCAACGTGTCGGCAAATTAGCAATCAGTGTGAGTCAGACTGCAGTTGGGTGGAGACAGGTTACCTCCGACCAGACGACCTTGTGATAAATTGAACTGCTGGGTTACTTATGGTTGCTGGGATATTTAAAAGTAGAATTGTAGCAGAGCCTTGGAACCAGATGCCCCAATTGTTCACTCACTATGTGTTTATATACATCACTCTGCTTTCAATCATTAGTTATTACTAGGCTCTGGCTTTCTCTACAGTGTGTTTTTCATTTTGTCCTCTCTTCCTCCCCTCACCCCCAAGTGGTCACAGCACATGGCTGCATCCTCCCTAAGCCTGGTTCTGCTAAAGGTTTCATCCTGTTAACAGGAAGTTTTTCCTTACCACTGTCGCCAAGTGCTTGCTGAAAGAGGGACGTCTGATTGTTGGGATTTTCACTGTAAAGTTGTATCGTCTCTATTGTTCAATATAAAGTGTCTTGATGTGAGTGCTGTTGTGATTTGGCAACATATGAATTGAATTGAACTGACTGCACACTCAACCAAGCAAGCAACTATACTTGTATTCAATCACCAAATGCAAAAAAAGTTCAGTGCAATCACTTGACAGCTACCAGTTTTTTCCCCTGGTGACAAGGAGTTTTCTATCTTATTTGAACTTTTTTATGATGGAACCAATATTGAGACACATGGTAGCGATCTTGTTAGTACACTGTCATTTTAAGTCTTTGAGAGTAGCGCTTGACTTTAAGCAGCACTTGGAAACAGCAGCCTAACCTTGCACGTATAGCTTACCAGTGCCACAGAGGCATCCCAGCTGATACATGCCATTGTTCATGTGGAGGGGGAACGCCCAGAGTCACCTATCTTTGTTAGCTCTACGGTGACATTTTGTTGATTCCTGTAGGGAGAGTTTCTTTTCAACTTGAGCCTCTCTGAAGTCGATCATGGACTTTCAAATACAATGCATGATTAAATTGCATAACACTCAGCTATGTTGTTAGATATAGCATCAAAAGAGGATTATATAATATTGTTGTTTATAAACCCAGTCAATTATTAACAATGGGGGAGGAGGACAAAAGCTTTGATGAAAACAGTGCAAGCAGAGAGGGTGATATTTAAAAGTATTTGTCAATGTGCTGACCGCACGCTTGGGAGAATAGAGGCACACAACAAAGCAGCTATAATTAAAAGGGATGCAAGTGACTGTGGCAATCTACCTCTGCAACCCAGATAATGTCACACATCTGAATCTAGTTGAGGTGGTAGGCACTGGGGTGTGCCAACATGCTTAACTTGAAAAACTCCAAACATTTGGGAAATTTTTCTGGTTCATCTATGTCCGAGTTCCCACACATACATGTGGTTGTCTCACACTTCAGCACCACCCATTATTGCCAAAGTGTTACTGTCAATCTAGTTCCTGACATCACCACGAAACACAGATAAGACAAAAGATCTGTGACGCGCATTTCCAGCTCCTTATTCTTTATTCTCTGACTCTACAAGAGTAGATCTCTGGTTCAAAATAATTCTTATCTTAGGCTATGCCTTCATCCACTATCAGAACAAGGCGTTTAGGCTCCATTTAAGCCAGCTTTCTTCTGAATATAAAATTAGAATGGCAGGTTTGTGGGTTTGATGTGTGCCTAAGATATTAAGGATATATGCTCTCTCACAAGTAGAAAAACTGTCTGAAACAAAGCGTTTAAAGCAGCCTGAAGCTGTAACTTTTAATTCACAGGAGGCTTTGGTCATGTTTAATATGCAGATCATCAACTGTATGGCAAAAAAATAGGAAAAGCATATGAAGTCCTCATTAACTGAAAGTTATATGGAGTAAAATTCTCACCGCATTCAAGGTCTGTGAGCATTCATTTTAACGCAGACAGTAGTCATAGTCTATAACTTCCTATTGCCAAGTTATCTCTAAAGGTGTCATTATCTGAGCACATTACCTGCTGCAAACAAAGATAGACAAAGGGTCAGAAAGTTCATCGATAGCAAAACGCTGTAACCTGAAAGGAGAGGAGAAAAAAAAAATCCCCGACATGAATCACATGCCGCTATCTTTCTGTTTCACTGTCTTGATTCAACATCAATTCTCCCTAAACTCTCTCTCCTACTTCTTCTTCTTTAGAAAGCGTGGCTCTGGGAACAGCTTCCTGTTTGTAGAAGGAGATTTCCTCAGAGCGGCTGCTCGCTGGACACAGTGTTCTGCCTTCGCACAATCACAGGAACCCAGGGGGGCCGGCCGAGACGGCCTTTTGCACTCCCAGGTTTTTTGCAGACTCAAGCAGCCACAAACATAATGGACGAAACAGAGCATTCTCGCTTTGCTCCAAATCCAACCGCTGACAGACCACTCACTCAGAAGGCCATGCATACGAGTGTATGAGGGATTAACCCTACTTGTGCATACAAAAGCTACTGCATGCATGCACACACGCACACGTATCTGTCTGTTTTCTGCATTACACTCTCTCCACTTCTAATTTACTGCTGCTGAGTGCAGACAGGGAATTATGAGTATTCCAGCTGCCCTGCTTCTCCTGGTCCTGAGTTTTTGGCTTCAGGAGCAGAATATCTCCATAGACCTCCGTGTCAGTGCTGCTGTTGCTAAAGTAAACACAGAATGCGCGTCAACACACTAATAACCGCATCTTAACAAAGCTGCCAACAACTCAGTTTTTGCCAGCCCTGTCTGCTCGTGTGTATTTTCATTTACCACTGATTAGCTGGTCGATTTATTATTTATAAATGTTACAAGTCCAAACTACACAAATTATTTCTAAATTAAGCAAAGTGTATAACACACATCTGTTATCCTATGTCTGCACTGCCTGACTGATATATAAAAGATGTAGATCTTCATATAAAACAGGACAATAGAAATAAAACTGAAATTAAATAGCTTTGAGTTTGGATTTTGCTACTTATATATTCTATTTTTTAAACCATTGTTAACCACTGAAAATAAAATGATTCCGCCTGTTAGGGTCTTTTATCTGGTACCATCCACTGTTGGCTGTGCCCAATATCTGCCAAACATATGTGACTTCCACATACAAGCACAAAGTGCATACCTATAACACCTGACATCATGAGAAAAACCTCTCAGGGTGAAAAGATCCTTTGACATGTCTCACCCTCATGTTTTCACAAGGCTGAGCTTATCGCCAGCTTTAGATATCTAGTTACACAGGGACAGCATGTGTCATCACACAGAAACATAAAGGCATTTGCTGACAGGTCCACACACGACAAAATAAACCCTTGCTTATTTTTTTTAAGAATGTATCTAGCCTCAACACTGCCGCACGCCTCAAATTCAAAGGAATGACGAAAGGAGAACAGCTATGCTCTTCTCTGTTTTCTCTCCTTTATATATTATTACAATGACCAAATCTCAGGCTTTGGACTGCTTTAAAGCTCCATTTCAGACATTTTTAATAAGAGAGGATATCACTTCTGGAGTGATCTCAGCCACACAGCTCTGGCTGCCAGCGCTGAAGCAGCTGCTCAAACTTTCTGTTTGCAAGGGTCAGCCAATCAACCAGCTGTGTTAAAGAGAAATGAGCTAAAACACTGATTTTCAGACCCATTATTAAGCGAAGGGCTCCGTCAAAATTAAAAGAGGGTTATTTTTAACTGTAAAATAACCCAAAAATAAAAGTGGAGGCGGCACATAAAGCCACTGCCACGGTCTCATAGGCTTTAGAGTCAGCACAGCGCTTGAATCTGATGCCTACACTCAGCTGCACAGGGGCAAGCAGGAAAAGACATGGACTAGACAGCAAAGGTTTAACCCCTTTGTCACAGACATATCAGTATAGTGTTCATGAGGTATCAGACACAGACTCTTATCATTTTATATGACTCTAACAGCTGATATGGTAGGAAACCCAGTATTTTTACAACTGGTTTTTTTGTTTTAATGTTTTAATAATAAATGGCCAGGTTTGAAATCTTCACCCTCTTCTACATAAGCACTTACCCAAAAAAATGAAAAGCTGCTAAATCAGTTCAGCCTTAAGAGTTTCTCATCCTTCCTTCTGGTTGTCAAACGATTCATTCATGAAAGCCTGCTCTGCTTGCCAGTGTAGCCTTTCCTTTTATTAGGTTTTTTTTTTTAATTAATATCAGTTCGTGTAACTCTTTCTTTGAATTTCACAGCAAGAACTGCTTTGGTTAGTTTACACTAAGGTTAAAAGTTAAATTCCGGTCCAACAAGCTTTAGAAAGCTGCTGAGAACAGCAAGAAGTAAAGTGTGTCTGCTAGTTCGCCTATAAAGCTTCGGAGCTGAACACAATACTTGCCTGCCGACTGTTTGATTGGCGAGCTGTTTCATCCGATTGAACTGCTTCTTCATTTTCGCTCCCTTGCCAGTTTAGTCGTCCGAAGTTAAGCTTCAAAACCGGGCTTTGGTTTGTCATGAACTTCACAAGGGGGCCTCTCCCAATTTTCCAAGCTGTCGCTATGACAGGGAAAAACAAGCGAGAGCCATTGAGCGCAAAGCCAATTAAAAATAGTTCGTAGCCGAGCTAGCCCCCCGAGCTAGCCCTTCCCAAGTGGAAATTCTAGGCAAAAGTTCCCGCTGGGGGCGACGGCATGACCCGCGAACCTCCTTTTTGGTATCTTTGCGTGCATTAAAGTCCCAAAGTAACCCGTGGCTAACTTTCACCGGCTCCGGCGGCTTTTCATGGCTCCTCTCGGTTGCTGGCTTGTCTGTTAGCCGATGAGCTAACACTGTTAGGGGAGCTGGATAATCCGTCGGCCGCTTTTTCCCCCAGAGCGCAGCAGATGACTGGGAGCTGAGTGCGCAGCAGAAGCAGCACCTCACCTCTGCCACTGCCAACACACACACACGGCGGCAGGAAGTAACGTTAGTGCACGGCCAGCATCTGCCAAGCAGCACCACCTCCCCCTGGACACTGGCAGGACAGACCTACTCAAAACAATGCCTTCCTAAACTAAAACACCAGGATGTTTGTTTGTTTGTTTTTTTTTCATCTGTATCACTAATATTAGTATAGTGAAAAATAAAAAAAATCACAGACACATTTTGGGGTTTAGCTCAAATGAGTTGAATGCACTTTAACTGGTGCTTAAACCGTGTGGATATAGTTAAAATAAAGCATCTAGGAGTTTGCTCACAGGGTTTCCACATAGAACCACATTAATTTTGTTCAACCTTCTTTTCTCATCCCAGCAAGTTAAAATGGTTAGAAAAACAGTATCTCCAGTGGTGTGAAAAAGGAAGCTTTCTTTTTTCAGTCAGCTCTGTGAAAAAATAAGTGCAAGTGATTGAGCAGCTTGTAGAGCTATCTTTAGGAGCAGTAACTTCAGGTGTTTGCTTTCTGTGTGAGTTTATCAGTCTCTTGCATATTTGTTGGGGAGGTTTGGCCCAAACCTCTTTACAGTGTTGTTTCAGTTTATTGAGGTTTGCAGGCTGTTTCTTATGCTCAGCTCTCTTGAGATCCTGCCGCAGCATTTCAGTCAGGCTGAGTGATTGCAGCACCTTACTTTCCTGTTGGAGCTCATATTTGACTCCAGAATATCTGCATCCACAGAGGAGTTCACGGCTGACTAAATGACTGCAAGGTGCCCAGATCCTGTGTCTATAAAACAAGCCCAAACCACCCCTCCACCACCGTGCTTGAAAGCTGGTCTGAGGTGTTTTTGTGCTGGTTCGGTTTGTGCCAAACATGGCACTGTGCATTATGGCCAGACATCTCCACTTTGGTCTTGCCTTGTTCCAAAAGTCTTGTGGTTTGTTCAGATGCAACTTTGCAAACCTAAACCATGCTGCCATGTTTGTTTTTTTGTTTGGTTGTTTTTTTTTTCTTGGGGTGGGTAGAAAGGGCTCCTAGCAACCCTTCCAAACAAGTCGTACTTGTTTTTTTCTAGTTGTACTGTCATGAACTTTAATATTTAATGAGTTACTGAAACCTGCAGAGTCTAAGATGTAGCTCAAGGGTTTTTTTTTTTTTTTGCAGTTTCTCTGAGCATTGCACAGTCTGACCTTGGAGTAAATTTGCTCTCTTAGGAGGATTGTGGTATTATGTTAATGCACTTGAATGCTCCAGACCTACAAACTGCCAAAACAGAGGTGCTCACACTTGCTAATGGCCAATGAATCAAGTGCATTAGCAGCTGGCTCCTTCTGACCCTCTTAATTCCAACAGAAGTAGTTGAGGGTATATGCTTAAAAACCTTATTTGTTTTACACGACTGTAGATTTAACTTTGTTATTTTGTTTGTGAATTTGTGAATGTTTCCTGCAGGTTTGAAAGCCCCCTATATGCTCATTCACGCAGTGTATTTATTTGGCCAATAATTTGTTCCACTGTAAAACTTAAAACTAGAGGGATTTGTTCTGACTCCAGTAATGTTCCTTTTCTTTAACATGAATATGGGCCACATCATTAACTACACTCACACCACCAAAAATTCACTATGCAAATAACTAATAAAAGTCTCCAGACTCATTGTATTTAAGCAAAGAAAAAAAAGACGTGATTTAAACTGGCAGCCAGATAAGAGTCTTTAGGTCAGTCACTAAAGTCACTAAAATCTAAAGAAAAAAACATATTAACATTTGAATATATTCTGATCTAAGCCAGTCAAAAATACAATAAAAAGTTTCATTGACCTGAAAAAATTAAATTAGGCACATTATAAAAGAAAAGATTAGAAAAAACTGCAAGTAAAACTGCAAACCTCTGATGGGACTTTCCATCAAGACCAGTGACTAAACAGCTTGGAAGTGAAAAAAAAAATGGGAACAGGGTATGCAGCTGCTGCAGAAGACACTTATCTTTCAAAGCTGTTGATATTACAGACTTTTTATGTGGCTTCCTGGGTTTAACATTTTGAATGTTCTCAAATTTATGTAAAAAACCAAACAAGAATGAACACAAAAGGATGTTCTTTCTAATAAATAAATAAATAAAATGAAAGCAATGACAATACAGAGAAAGAGATGCATTTTACAGGAAGCATTAGCATCACCAAGTCTGGGAATGGAGCCCACATCCTTTTTGCTATGCAGCAATAAAAAAGGCTATATATTCACCCTTAATGCCATTCAACTCAAGTAACCGACACCAGTGAAATAGCTCCAAAAGACTTATGCCAAGAGCCAAATGCATTACGCTTCTGTAAGATCGAAACTGTGGATTTTAAAGATTTGCAACTCAGCTGTTCATTAATGCAGTCACGTTCGGAATACACTCTGACAGTATCAGACTGTTTAATGTAAACCTCACAGCTGCTTATTACAGTCTTTGTCTCATGGTCTCAGCAGATGTACACTTTTTATCTTCCTGTGCAGAATTCAAAAGGATTCTGATCATCTGAGTGAAATACGGTTTCCTCAGTGAGGCTGACTTTAATGTGGTGGGATTTCCCTTTCAGTTTGCCCACAACTGTGTCACAGGTCCAATTTCATATGTTATTGTTCTGCATATGCACGCCTACGTGCTTGTTTAACTCTTTTGATCGTTGTGGTTTTGTTAGTATTATCCTGTAAGAGCTGGTTTACCTCACACACCTTCTTTTTTTCTTCCAGCTGTCCCCTGTAGGGGTCGCTACTGCGGATCATCTGCCTCCCATCTCAACCAATCCAGAGCTTTCTGTCACACCAGCCCTCTGCATGAACGTCCTCTCTGGCAGCTCGAAATTTAACATATTTTGTCTAGGGTATCATCCGATGAAAAAGATATCTGAAACATACGTAATGAATAATGTCTGAACATTTTTGTGTTGACTGTCATGTCTAATTTATTTATAGCCTATACACACTGAAACAACAGAAGCTGATCCAAAGTGCTTCAGAGACAGGTGCATTTGGATTCCAGGTCTCAAAATAAATAAATAAATAATCCAGTTTCAAAATATTTCAAGGTGTTTTTCCTCATGTATTAACTAATTATTGTAGAAATTAACAATCACAGTGATTCAGTGGCCCATTAAAATGTGTCAAAATTGGCTAATTGGTGATGATTCATCTCATAAATCATGACACACCGTTCTCCCCTACATAAGTGGTCTTTATAAGTTAAAGGTATTAGTGTTGGTATTAGTATTGTCTGTACGGGCCCTCTATTTATTTGGTATAGAATCAATACTAACATTTGCAGTACCGCACAAAAGTACTACAGCACACTGCGTTGCTTTTTCCCCCTTTTTAATAAAAAATAACCTCTCGAGGTTTAGTTCCTCCTTTTTCAAAATAAGAGCACCTGTAGTACTCTTAATCTGAAAAGCAAACCCAAGCCGGAAGTGATTATATTTTGCTTCCGGGCAGTTGTTTATCCATACATTTTCAGTTCCAAGTAGTTTGTAAATAGGCAGCGATATATTATAACCTCGTTACGTACCGGTTGTTATTTCTGCCATCTCGTAACTTGCAGGCTTTTCACCAGGACTTCCGCCTCCCGACTATGCTCGCGGTGTTTTCTCTGCAGTTTTGCTAGTTAGCTTGTAGCAGGTAACCAGAGCCCAGCAGGTGGACGAGCAGCAGGACGGGAATTACCAATGGCAGCTCGGCAACCCTTCACAGACACGGACACTGCCGATGAAGCAGTGAGGGCGACGTGTGACGATGCAACCACATGCAAAAGGTAACAGCATCATTTGGAGTCAGTAAAGGTAACTTAAGGCGAAGAAGTCAAAGGCTAAAGCTAATTCTGCTTGAGTCAGTTACCCTGATATTTCAATGCTGTCGTTATTTACAGCAAGACCATCAAAATACAGAAACTCCTCTCTGGTTGTTGTTGACATAACTAGGCTGTTTAGTTTGTTTAGTTTTAGTTTTATTGTTTGTCGGTTTCTATCATAAGCATCCATTTAATATTTCAATGAGTAATCCGTCTTACTAATGTATGACACACCCTCATGTAGTTTAAATAATCTATGTTATAGGTTTGCTACCAGTAAAGGCTACTGGAAGGACCCTTATATCCAACACTTTGTAAGATCTGTAGGAGACCGAAAGGCCCCCGAAATCAACAGAGGCAAGTAATGAAGCAGCTTTCCTTAAAAGCACTTGGCCTTTTATAGTTTGTTGGACAATCCCTGTGTAGTATTTGTAATATAATGACATAATTTGTAATTTGACATATAAGCTGGTGAAATATAACCAGCTCATAACACTTGTTTTACAGTTTAGTGAGCTTTTGCATGTCTCATGTGATTGGACAGGTTACTACGCCCGTGTTCAGGGAGTGAACCACCTCCTCGATGCGTTTCTAAGGAAAACACAGTGTGACTCTCAAGTCATCAACCTGGGTGCTGGACTGGATACCACATTTTGGAGGCTAAAGGTTTGCAAACGATCAGCTTGCTTCTATTGCTGTGTTCTAAATCTGATTTACATTAATCTGTGACTTTAGTCATGTCTCATGTTGTGACATGATTGCATCAAAGTAACTTCTATTTGCCCTCAAAAAACTTTCTTGTGTGTTTCTATGTGTTATAGGATGAAAACCTCATGCCACGGAAGTTCTTTGAAGTTGACTTTCCAACTGTTGTGGCAAGGAAAATACACAATATAAAGTAAGAGAAAAAGATTTTTCTGCTGTATTTCAGTCTTTAAAATTCTAAATTTGAACTTACATTAGTCATAATTTTAAGTTTAATTATCTTAATTTGTGACCATTAAATATATAACAAGAGCACCCAAGGCTGAGCCTTTTGTGCATACATGCAAGAATCAAATACCTGTATCTGTGATTTTTCTTGGGGAATGAAGCGAGCCTCATTCAATGATATTTGCATAGAAATGTTCTTATCCTGGCCTCCAAAACAAATAAAACATACACAAAGTTAAACAAACAGACAGAATGGCTCTTATAACCTCCTCTGCAGATTTAGTTATGACTAAATGAAAGGACTGCAAATGTCATGTTTATATTGGTGACCTGTTTATCTTTGGTGACTGTAATGTAGAGAAGAGATCCATAGAGGGAGCTAGAGTCTTTTGTTTCATGAAGAAGATCATTTACAGCGGAGCCACAAAAGAGCTGGATTACCACAGTCACTATATTTACAAAAAAAATGAGCCTGTAAGAAAAATTTAAATGCCACATTAATTAAATTACCAACAGGGAATTTAGGCTGACAAATACACTAAAAGCTACGTGCACTTTATGAACTAATAATGGCATACTTCTGATTTGTATATTTATATAAATACGTTTTTAACATGGTGGAACTGAAAATCTGTACTAGTTTGTATGTAAAATACCTGAGTACTTATTTTTTGCTGATATTCTGTTTTAATTATGACTTTGCTTTCTTTGATTAGAACAAAACCTCCTCTGTCCAAACCCATCATCGAAACCCACTCAACAGACTCCTTACTGCTAGGTACGCAGTAACTGCTGCAGTTATTTTGCTATCCAGATTATGCTTCAGTGGCTTTAAATACCAATTATATGACTCCAACTCTTTCTAACTGTGGTTCTGTCTTTCTCCAGATGCCCACAGCCTCGAATCAGATCGTTACTGTATCATTGGGGCGGACCTCAGAGACATTTCCAGTTTGGATGAAAAACTGAAAAAGTTTCAACTTAACCCAGAGTATGTGTTATACATTTTAGTGTTTTGTCTCTTAGATGGAAAAATCTATTTTAAAAAAAGCTCCCTATCATTCCACTTTATTAGTACCTTTTACAGCTCTCTATCAGTTGTAATTTGTTTTCGCCCAGGGCCTCAAGAATTGCAGCTTATCTCTTTGTTGTGTGTAAGTAGCTGAAGATAACAAGGGGCACCCTACTGATCATGTGTGGCTGCAAAGCAGATGCAATGTCAACCTTCTGCAGCTTGATCTGAAAGCATGGCACGCCCATAAGGCACGCTTGAGTATGAAACAGTAAAACTCAGTCAGACTTAAAATGCCCCCGTGTGCTTAGTCATGGTTTTGCTTACATTCTGCTAAATATGCTAACTCGGGGAGCTAGCATGACTCATGAACAGCAGATCTGAGCGTTAATTTGTTCTATTGCGAAACACAACATGGATGATTCATTTTAACACATAAAACTCTGCAACACACAGAAAGAGTTAGCAAGAAACACAATCAAAACACAAAAATTAAAGGGATTTTCTTTTCCCTTTAGAAATGAAATGATCATTTAAAAATTGCATTTGTGAAACATGCAAGTGTGACTAAAATAAATACATTTTAAAGAAATATTTTACACAGCACTGTAGATTATTTATGACTTATTACAAATGAGTGTTGGTCTAAGTTTAAAATGATCCAGGATTATGCAGGATCCTGTTTATGATCTGCAGAAAAAAAAATTGTGTCTTGCACTTCCTGTGTGTTAGGAGCCCAAAACTCTTAGTAGAACCATGAGGTCACTGAGCAACTGGGGAGCCTGTAAACGATGTGCAAAATGTAAATTTTTTTTATTTTAAAATGTTAAAATTGAGAAAATGTAGTATTTTTAAAAAAAGGTCTTTTTGAGTTTGATGTAAACCAGCAGCTCAAAAGTCCTGGGTTTTCTTTTTTTCTTTTATGCAGCACCAAATATTTTTTGTTATTGGAAACGTCCACGCCAGAATCATGCCTCGTTTTAATGCAGTGCTGCCCGAGGGCCCAAAGATCACGGGCCTCTATAATTCAGTTTTGGCCTTGTCCCTTCCACACAGAGATTCCTCCAGATTTTCTGAACTTTTTGATGTTACTGCCATCAAAAAACCTGTTCTATTGTGAATAAAATACGGGTTTGTGAGATGTGCAAATCATTTGCATTTTAATGTCATTTACATTTTACACAGTAAATGAATCACCAAGAACCTTAACATGCTGAATTTCTTACAAACATGACAGTGGTGTGCTTTTATGGTTTCCTGTCTATTATATGACTGTGTAACTCATAATAGATTACACAATAACTTAAAAATGAATAAAAAAATCATAGAGGGGCTAAATTTGCCTTTACAACCTTAGACACCATTTTAATAAATGTTTTATGAGGAATCTTTAGAGCTACCTTCTATCCTTCAGCTGTTTGATATTTAGATTTCAGCTGTAGCATCACTTTACCAGTTGTGGTGAATAAAAATAGGGCATAGAGAGCTAATCAAGGACATTTTTGCAGCAGGGCTAGCAGACCTTTTCGAGATAGCTGGGAACTCTCCTTTTTTTGGCCTAATTTACTATTGGAAAATTGCATAAGAACAGGAAGCTCTTTTTTCCCCTGCCTACCAGCATTACAGGAATATGAGCAGCTTCACTTTTTTCCACTACACTGGATTAAATGAAGGCATTTCTGCACATTATATTCTTCTGCATGTGGATAAACGTTTTGTCTTTGCCGAGATCTCTTTTCTTTTACGTGCTGGTCTTGTCTCCAGGTTACCGACATTGCTCCTGTCAGAGTGTGTGCTGGTCTACATGACACCATCTCAGTCCTCCAACCTTGTTCACTGGGCAGCAGAAACCTTTCACACTGCCATGTTCATCAACTATGAACAGGTAAACAAAAAAACAGTCCTGCCTCACGTTCCTCCTCCTGCCCCCTATTTAACAACTTCATAATTAAGTACTTGTTTGTTTGTTTTTCCAAGTATTAGTTGCAATTTTTTTTTTGTACTTTTCTAGTCGTCGACTGTTTGCAACCTAAGTACGACACACTGAGTATTTGAAATGCTTCATGTAGGTTAGAGTAATAGGGAGGTTTTTATCAAGAGAACAAAATGTGATTTATGTGCTGTCTTTGTGTCCAGGTCAACATGAGCGATCGATTTGGTCAAGTGATGATCGAGAACCTGCAGCGTCGCCAGTGCACCCTGGCAGGAGTGGAGGCCTGCCAGACTCTGGACTCTCAGGTAACCTCCATCTCATCAGTGACTTTGTTAGCATCAATACACATCATAAGGGATTATGAGCAGGTTAACTAGCTGTCAAGTTTTAGACAGACCCCCAACAAGTTGCGTCCCCTCACTCAGCCTGGAGAAGGTTTCTTCTTGTAAAAAAGGAGTTTTTCCTTCCCACTGTTGCCAAGTACTTGCTCACAGGGGGTCGGCTGATTTAGGAGGTTTTCTCTTTATTATTGTAAGGTCTTTACCTTACAATAATAAAGCTCCTTATATAAAATTGAACTGAACATCCAAGAGATGCTGTGTACACTAACAAATGACACTGTGTTGCTGGTTGTATTGTTTATTTTGTTTTGGGAGGTTTTGCAGACATTAATTTGTCTTCGTTTGCAGAAGGATCGGTTTCTGAAAACTGGCTGGGAACACGTTGACGCTCTAGATATGATGACGGTCTACAGTATGCTCCCTCAGGATGATGTGGCAAGGTAATGCAGACAGTATCAAGCATCTTGAGGCAACTGTTGTTGCGATTTAGGGCTATATAAATGAACTTGAATCCTTTCTCTATGGAAGGATGGATATCTGCTTATCTGATATCTGCTATCTGGTCTGTGCTTCTGTTGAAATTACCCAAACACTTATTATGTAACTCTATATAATGTTTGGTTACGTTATTTCATGACGCACTAAAGTACTGTCAGAGTGCGCGCTCTGCACCAGCAATGGCTCTCCATTGGTGTGAATGCCGTGGCAGAGTCATGACTTACACATTTTGGTAAATTTCCAAGGCCATTTACCCGAAATTCGCTTCTTGTTGTCCATGAACTCTTGACCTTGCTGACTCATTAAAATAAAACGCTCTTTTATTTCAAATCCTTCCCCTTTCTCTACCTCTCTGCTCTTTTCCCACAGTGCTTTCACTTCCTCATTTTACCATTATACATTTACACTGGATTAAGTAAGCAAATATATATTTAGCAAATCATTTTTTTTCCTCATTTTCAGCTATAAATTCATCTTTATCTATTTTTTTAATATGGAAATGTTTTTAAAATGGTTTCACTTAATCATTTCTTTACTGCAGTTATTGATTTATTTTCATGTCTTTATATACATTAGTTGAATTTTATGTGATTATTAGCTCGTTAAAGCATTTTTATGCTTATTCTATATCTCCAGTTTTCTTATTGTCGATAAGTCAGGCTTTGGTTTGATACCCTCCGAGTGTAGAGTGGGCTTGCTCAGGTTCTTGTCTTGCTTCTTCATCTTAATCCAGTTAAATTGTGACTGTTACCATTTTATGTGCCAGTAAAGCTGCCAGTGAAGGCCAGTAAAGTTTGAAGTCCTGACAGTATGATTGATGTCCATTTTTATGAATTCTCTGACTGGAGATAACGAGAATATTGAATATTGTATATTGAATGTTGTGGAGTTTTACTAGCAGGCATTCATCTGGAAAAAGCCTCGGTGAAAGGTATTTATAGGATTGTTTTATTATCCAGTACTGTGTCTTAAGCCCCCCCAATTTCTTTATATTGTTTTTCGAGTGCAGCAATCTATTGAAACCTAGAAGAAAAAATAATAAAAACTGAGTTCTAACAAATCTAAATCCCCCTTTATTCTTCAACACAAAACTCTGTTAGGCAGCTTTTAGGTCATTTCAGTTAAGGAGTCAGTTTTCATTGGGCAATTGCAACACCTTGACATGTTTCTCTTGCAGCCACTCTGTTGTAGATTTCCTTCTGTGATCAGGTTTTGATTGAGTTTTAGTTCTCGGACAGATGGCCTGTCATTGGACTACAGAACACTTTGGTATACAGATAAGTTCAAGGCGAACTCAACGATTGCAAGGTGCAGCCCAAATCATCCCCCTTCACAACTGTGCTTTACAGTTTTACTGTCCAATATTTGTTCAGATATAGCATTACTTAAGATGTATTGCCATCTTCTTTTTAGAGAGAAGACCCTTTAATTTACACAGGCCTCAGTTAACATGTTAATGTGTTATGTAGCCTTTTCTGCAGGGTTTTTTTGAGCGTTGCACGATCTGCCGCTGTGCTGAATTCACCATGGGTCGAATGTGGCATTGTGTTAACACACACCTGAATTTTGCAACCCAGTCTACATAACTGTAGCTTCCTGACGTGAAAAGTCTTGATTAGATTTTCATTTCTTTCAGAATTGAGCGTCTGGAGTTCTTGGATGAGAAGGAACTGTTGCAACAACTTCTTCAGCACTACAATATCTGCTGGGCCACCAAGGATAAACTCAATCTGGGTAATGCACACTTTAATACGTAAGGATACGTAAGCTGTGAGAGGACATCAAAGTCACAGACGCTATGTTTCAGGATGTTCTCTGGCTACAATGGCGACAAACTGACTGTCAGTGTATTTACTTTGTCGTACTCGTGCGTGCTTTTCAGATCCCTCACCAATCAGTTTGAATGTCTGCTGTGGCCATTAACAAGAACAGGTCATGTTCTCTTTCCACAGGTCTCTCTCAGCTGGCGTTTTGAGCATTAAATTGCGCCACTTTTTGTGTGTGTTCGCCAAAATCAACAGCGGGAGAAGATGCACTAAAGGAGGCCTAAGGAAAGAGGAAGTCATTAATTCTCTGCCGAGACCCTCATCTAGGAGTCGTTCTGGTGTGAAAAGTCCCGGCATCAGCAAAATGCAGTTTCACAAGCATCCTTTATATCCCTGTATGTGTTGAAGATATGATGAGATGTGAACATGTCCAAAACATCAACAAAATCTGCTCTTGTGTGATGGCGATGAAGGAATGTCTGAAGAATCACAGATGTTACATATTTGTGCTTACCTGATTTTCATGTGCCATTTTAATTTAATTTATTGATCAGATTATTACTTGCATGCCATAACTAGTGAAATGCATACAAATACTCATTAATTTTACATTTACCTGCAAAATGTTTTCAATTGTTGACCCTAGCTGAGAGAAAGTGACAGATTAGTTTGTTATTGATTATATTTGATGATCAATCAAGTGCAGATAATTAAAGAAAATCTTTTGTGTAAGATGTCGTTGAACTGTCAGTTATCTACTTTGTTATGGACGTCATATCTGAATGATTATGTTTAAAGCCTTGGCTTATCCAGAGTGGGTGCGATATTCTTGGGAGTGAACACCATGATAAGTTCTGAGAATTCTTGATTGCATTAATTGCGCAGATAGACTTTGTGTTGTGTTGTATCATTGACTGATGACTTTATTTAGGGGACCTTGGAGATCATAAAAGTTACTTATTTATTTGTATTGGTATCTGTAGGCTTATTGATGAGCTTAGGTTCAGCAATCAAAAAAAACACAACTAAACATCGTGATTGTGTAACAGGACCTTCACCCTGACTACTTTGATGTTCCACGACAAGACTAATCACTTAACAAGCTCATCTTATATATCTTGGGAGTATAAACAATTGGAGGAAGGAGGGGCATCACAGCGAAAAAATGTGTACGTGCGTATGTCCCTTTTGCATCATTGGCTTATATACAGAACTGTATGCTGATCGTACTGTAGTCCGCCAGTGGAAGTGGAGGGAGTCAAGCACAGGGCAGGAGGTTTCAAATACAGCATGTCAGGGCTAGAAAGTAAGACAGAGGTCTTTACAGTAACCGAAATGGGGGAGCCGGAGGTGGAGAAAGACATTGGCAACAGAAGTGAGATACGATCCAAATATGAGCTGTACGTGCAGCCCTGTCTGGCTGAGCTGTTGGGAACCTGCTTGTTTGTGTTTGTGGGGTGTTCCTCTGTTATCGGGAACGTGGAAACGGGGGGTGTCATCCAGCCTGCCCTGGCACATGGACTGGCCCTGGGAGTGCTGATCACAGTGTTTGGGCAAATCAGGTACAAATTTATTAAATACTGTTTTTTCTTCTTGTATTTACAGTATTAAAATAGCATTTTGGGGGGATTTTGGTTAGTGTAAGGGCAAAGAAAAAACAAATGTATGGATTTTTTTTTAGGATTTAGGGCTTCGAGTAAAAAGCCCTAACTTGTAAAAGTTGCTCCAATTTAAAGAGCATCTAGGTATTGGAAACCACAGCAAAAAAAAAAACTTTTAAAAATATTCTGATGCATTTTTTGTCACACTTTGTATTGCCTTAGTTCGATACAACAAAGGTAGCACACACATAAACACATTATTCAAATGCTCCATTCCTCCCATTCTATTCTTTCATCCTTTTTCATCTATTCATCCATTTTTGACAGACAGTTGTAACCACTTGATCACTTTATAGACTAAAGTTAATTCCAATTCTTGCAGCGGGGGGCACTTTAATCCTGCAGTGTCTCTGAGCATCTACCTGTGCGGGGGGATGAAGCTGATTTTGCTCGTACCTTACATCGTAGCTCAGCTGGCCGGAGGAGTGGTTGGTGCTTTTTTGTCAAAGGTAAGATATAGTCTAAATAAAAGATGAAATACTAAAGATATGCAAATTCATTATAAGTCAAAAGACTGCCTAGATCAGAAAAATATATTAAAATTTTAAATTTTGTCATCAGTCTAATTGCTGATTTTTTTTTAAACTAAATCCTAATATGCAAAAAATGTTATTTCATGCACTACCAGTGTGGAAAATTTGTTTTTCTTTGTAATCATTGGCCTTTAGATAGTGGTAAGAAGATGTCAACAATTTATATTTAGGGTTTTATTTTGTTACATATAGTTGTGCAAATCACTATATATTTCATTTAATTATGTTATTTCTATATTTCAATGTAAATGTTCCAAAAAAAACTTGTAATGGAGAAATAATAATAATGAATGAATTTACTAATTAACTGATGGAGTGATATGTTTTAAAATCTGTAAAAATCAGTAAAACTGGGCTCTCAACACTTGAATTTTCATTAAGTCAGTGTTTGTTTATTCTGGCATGACTTTAATGTTTTGTCATGTAAAATGGGAATTTACAAGGTTATATCATCATTTTGACATCATTGAAACCAATATTTTTGACTTACTGTGTATAAATATGGATGACAAACTATTACAGTTCAGACTTTGACTTGACCTTATCAAGATTAAGCCAAAAAAAATTTAACATACAAGATTGTAATTTAAGATCATTAAGTGATATTTTGATTTACTGAAAAAAAGTTAAGGTTCCAATCATGTTATATCCTATGTGTTCTACTTGTTCTGCTTTTAGGCAGTGTATCCCTCTAACAACTATACCGCTTCCCTCGGAGGAGCCTTTAAAGCGGTCTCTGCTGACGCTGGTAGATCCACCCTGGTAGAAATGTTGTTGACCCTGATCCTCACCATGGTGGTGTGCCTGGGGGCCGTCAACAGGAAAACACAAACAGACTGGGTTCCTTTTTGCATTGGCCTCACTGTGGCCGCCAACATATTTGCTGGGTAAGAATCTCAGGACTGGGAGCTAGACTCTGATCGCTATTAGGGCCGTGGTTTCAGATTTTTTTTTTTTTTTTTAAAAAAAGAAAGAAAGAAAAAGGTCTACTTGTTCATTTTGTCCTGCTTTTGGTTGACTTTTGTAATAAGTACTGAAAAAGAGAAAAAGTAAAAGTGGAAATGGCAAAACCTAAAGATACTGGTCCTTGTTATAGGCCAGGGGGTCTCAAACTTTGGGGCAGTGCCACCTTGGGAGGTGTTTCTAATGGGGGGAAATGAAAGTGAAACTAGTATGGTATGTTAATATGATTTTTTTTTAGGGAAAATAAACAAGAGCATGCTACTGCTACTACATCGTCTTTTTACTTTACTAAAATTACACTTTTTTTTTTTTTTTTTTTTTTTTTACTTTTTTTACTTAAATCATTGATACTTCTTTCTGCTCATAAAGCAAGGCATGCCAGCAAAGGTCTGAGAATCACTGGAACAGGTTAATCTCTGTTTCCTCTAATACAGCCTCATGAATTTATTGACTTCGTCAAGTTTCCCTTTTAAATGAGTCTTTATGTCATGCACAGGCATGTGGACCATTATCCCATTGCTTGTATATCCTGTTTCCTTGCATGAGAAGTGTGCTGCTGATCTGCATCACTGATCTCCAGCTGTATTAACGTGTTGGTTTGTCCTGACTGTTATTTCAGAGGGACTTTGTCTGGAGCTTGCATGAACCCTGCCCGTGCCTTTGGTCCTGCCATGGCTGCCAACCACTGGGACAATCACTGGGTCTTCTGGGTTGGACCTGTTGCTGGTGCACTGCTAACTGTCAGCATCATCAGGTAAAGATTCAGGACATGTTATTTGCTTTTGTGTCCAAAAGTCAAACGTGCACATGTCACATATGTCTAGTATATATTTGTAGTTCCTTGTAAAAAAAGGCCATATTCATGTAGCATTGCAGTACTAAGGTTGGGATGAAAGTGGACGGATAGCCACAATATTATGTTCACCTTTTTAATTAGTCTTAGTATTTGGGTTGGTGTTATTTATTATGAGTTACTTCTGCAAGGCCATTCATAATGCTTAAGTATTATATCCTTCTTAAGCATTTATAGACCCAACACACCTACTACACTGGAACTCCTGGGGTCTTATGAGACACACTTTGCAGTTACATTGAGTCTCTCTAATGTTGTTTCTATTTAGATTATGACTCTTTGAAGAATCTTTGTATTCAGAATACACACATCCTACAAAAGATGGAATATGTGTAAAAAGCACACAGTGGCTTTGTACCACATCATGTGCATTTTAGCACATTTTTCTCAGATGAAAGAAAGGTCCATGAAAGGTCATGACAATAAATAGTGATGGAAAAAAACAGTAAAGATTATCTTTTTTCGCAGGTTGTTGATCGGTGACCATAAAACCCGAGTTGTGCTAAAGTGAAGGCCTAATTCATTAAAGAGGACTGCAAAGACCACAACCAGTTGATGGGTATCTTGGCATCTTTTCCATTCGGATGGTCATACATCTCTCAGCAACATGTGAAGAATGTGTGCCCACAGATATCCACCATAACTGTTGGCTTCTATTGTTTGGCTGGAAAAAGTCCAGACATATTTAACAATAAAAGTTTCTTCCAAACGCTCACACTGTCTGCTCTCTGTACTACTTACTAGAGTCTTTTGTATTTGTTTGAATCAAAGTCCCGCATGGTAAGGAGTATTTTAATAGTTTTATTACTTAAATGACGGTACAAGGACAGGCCAGTGGCTTAAAATATAAAGGTAGATTAGAATCATAAACTGGTGTACTTCGATCCAATGAGACTTGAAACGTAGCTTCTTTTTTTAAAAAGACAAAATACTCCATTGCAGGTGAAAATTTCATAATCAAAATGAACAGAAGTCTTGAGTCACTCATCGTAAATCTCGTCAGGGATTTATTGAAATGTGCAAACACATGTGGAAAGACAGCATATAAAGAAAAAACCTAGCTTGTACAATTCTGTTGAGCTTGAAAGTAAAAGGACTGCTTCTTATGTAGCGCTTTTATACTCTGCCTAAGTAGACCAGCCCATGACTGATAGTGTCCACTGTGTGTGTTTCTATACACGTATGCTTTTACTGCAGTGGTGGTGTGATGCTAATAAATGAAGCCTTTGCCAATCAGATGCCTTAAACATGTTACTGGGTGGCAGATCAAAATCCGACTGTTCTCGTCTGTCTTCATAATTCCATCAATTTTGACAAGATCCTCAACACCACTGGCTCTCCAAACCATGACAGAGCCTCCACCTGTTTTACAGATGGCTGTAAGCACTCGCTATTGTACCTCTCTCCTGACCTGCTTGACAGTTTGAGCCAAAACATTCTCATCTCGATTCATCACACCATAAAACCTGTTCCCGCCGATTTTCAGTCCAGTTCTCGTGTAAGCTAGCATACCTTAGCCTTTTCTCCCTCTTTCCTTAAGAACAGCTTCTTAACAGTCAGTCTTCCACTGAGACCATTTCTGATGAGGCTTCAGTGAACAGGCCTTTGTCAGGTCTTAAGGACATGACTTTCAGATACTGTTCCCCTACTGTTTATTGTTTTTTAGGTTTTAGCCTGCCACTTCTTGTTTTTGTGCTCCACAGAATGCTGCGATATGTCAGGCTTTTAGCTAATAGCTCTTTGGTAATTAGCTTCGTGGAGCAAAACTACAATTTTATGCCTGTCAAACCATGTCAGCATCATTTAACTGTACAAATAGAAATAAATGATGTCTTGATGCATGCTCAATCATCCAGGTAAGTAAATCCCAAAAGGTTTGATTCTGTTCATCTGGATATAGCGTTACGCTACACTGAAAATGCTACGTTGCGCTACGCTATGCTGAAAATGCTACGTCCAGATGAACAGAATCAACCTTTTGGAAGGAATAAATGATGTGTTTTTCAAAAGGTTGCTATTAGCAAAGTGCCTAAAGATTTAAAATAGGTTATTTGCTAACTTGTATTTTATGTGAAGACACAACACCGGTTCATCCCTTGAATTATGTGCTTTTTTTAAATGGTTGAATGATTCACGACTCATGAGTCAGTGTTAAGTGGCTCTGGTTTTCTCTGAAAATGCTCAGGTACAAGCAGTTGACTTAAAGTAAGTCAATGTCCAAGAAAAACTTTGAAAGACCTTTAGGAAGCCTGGAGAACTTCCAGACCACTTAAAAAAAGTACAATAAAGTCTGTCCTTGGGAGAAAGATATAAAGAAATGAGACATTTGCACGGTACTGGATTTAAGATAGGAAAAAAGGTGGATGTACAATTACTCTGCTGAAGAATGCTGTCAATAGATGTGTTGTATAATACACATAACATTATGGTATAATCTTATCACTATAATCTTTTAATCTCTATCTCATAATCTTATCTAACCTCACTGTGAGGATGTTATTACAGATTCAGATGTGATAAGATTGAAGGAACAGGTTGTACGAAATAAAAACAGAAATAGTAAACTTCAAGGATAACAAGTTGGGTCACAACACCTTCCAGTGTTTTTGTAAGTGAGCTTTAGTCAATCAATCAATCAATGAAACAATCAAGAAATCTAATTTACTTATTTACTAAGTCCTATTGTGTCACGTACTGGAGGTTGTTATACACGCATTCATTTCATCACATTTGGACTACTGCAATTGATTATTTATAGGTCTAAGCAAAAACTCCCTGGATGTTCTGAAGGTTGTTCAAAACGCTGCAGCAAGGCTTCTGACCAAAGTACTCGCATGTGACACCATTGCTAATACAGCTCCACTGGCTCCCCACTGAATTCAGAGTCCATTTTAAGATTCTGGTTCTGACTTTTAGAGCTCTTCATGGACAAGCACCAACTTAGATTATTGAACTTCTACAGCCCTGTGCCCCTTGCAGGTCCGTGAGGTCATGTGATCAGGGCCTATTTGTTATACAGCAGGGCTGGGCAACTCCAGGCCTCGAGCGCCGGTGTCCTGCAGGTTTTAGATCTTACCCTGGGTCAACACACCTGAATCAAATGATTAGTTCATTACCAGGCCTCTGGAGAACTTCAAGACATGTTGGGGATTTAATTTAAAAATTTGAATTAGCTGTGTTGGGTCAAGGACACATCTAAAACCTGCAGGACACCGGCACTTGAGGCCAGGAGTTGCCCACCCCTGCTACAAGACTGAGAACTCAGGGAGACAGAGCTTTTGCCTCTGTGGCCCCCACATTGTGGAACTCTCTTCCTGTGAGCTTAAGATCTGTGGACTCAGTAGTCTCTTTTAAAGAAACATCTAAAAACTCATGTTTTTGGAATTGCATTTGGTTAACTTTTTGTCTGTTTTGTTTTAAATGCCCTGGTATTTGTCACATTATTCAGAAGCAGAACAAAATGTAAGGCAAACTGATGCAAAACTAAACATTAACCTAAACTGGGAGAACTAAAAAAACAACCTGAAGAACCCTGACATGAACCTGGACAAGAAACTTGGAAACATGGCAAGAAACAGCAGATGACCTGACAAGGAATGGATGAAAACAAACAGATTAAATACACACAGGAGGTGATCAGGGGAAGTGGAAACAGCTGACACAAATGAACATAACTACCTCACAGGGGAAAAGTAAAACTAAACACATTGAACAAAGAAACACGAGACTTTCAAAATAAAACAGGAAACAGAGAGATGAAGACATGACACACAAGCTTGATAACATGAAACACACAGACAAGAAACACGACATATTGACAATGAAGACAAGAGAAGACTTATAAATGTTATGAAAGTAGAAAACTAGTAAAACTAGAATGAAACTCGACTAAATCCTAACTACTAGTGCCACACAAAAACTTAACATATTTCCAACAATATAAGGAAACAAAAATAAAAAACAAACTCCAAACTGCACAGACTCGACATTATTATTTTTTCCTTGTGAAGCACTTTGTGATCTTTGTCTTGAAAGGTGCTATGTAAATAAGATTTTTACTTACTTACTTTCTCAGTTCTTTTTATTGAATCGGTCTCGTGTCAGGGTCAATAAAGGGAAAGTGTCAAAGTACTTGCATACTGCACGCATTTGATTTCATGCACAAGTGTTTCTTACTCAAGATTTTGATTCACGGTCAGACGCACAATTCTGACCGTTCTTTCCTCTTTGTTCTTTGCGATGTTTGGCCTCTTTGATGCCATTAGTCTATTAAATAATATAAATATGTTTCAGTACATACTTGTTTATCTTAGTTTAGGATGTAATTAGTCTGACATAATCTAAAGTTCAGTGTTGTTATCCAAGAGTGTAAAATCCACTTACCCTAGACCATAATTTTCTGCAAAGTCTCTAATCTAGCTTATCTATATAGATGCTTGGCGATTGCTTTAGGTTTGGCAGGGGATGCAAATAAAGCAAAGACAATGATTGTTATGACAGAAGAATACTTTAACTCTGGAACTTGTGACCTCCACCCCTCCCTTATGCATCATTATGTTTTATGTGTTTTATGTTTTATTTTTTTTAAAGATGTCACTTAAGTGCACTCCTTCAAACACTGCCAAGCATGGCTGAACAGGTGTGAAGAACCTTTTTATGGCTCAATAATTCATTCTTTATGCTTTTATGACCAGTGATGAAATATGTTTTCAGTGTGCAGGTTATGGGGGATGATTATTAATAAACCCCAACACCTTGCAGCACCTTTGGCACTTCGGCACACTGGTCCGAGTTCAGAGAAGCCAGCTGCAGGCGCAAGCAAATAAGGAGCGACAATGGGCGAGGAACAAATTGAAATGGGAGATTCTTCTCTAATGGAGCCTATGAAGACTAAACCCGTGTTGAAACCTCAACCTAACAAATACGAGAGATTGTTCCAGCCCTGCTTGGCTGAAATTGTGGGGACCTTGTTCTTTGTTTTCATCGGCTGCGTGTCTGTGATCGAGAACGTACCAGAAGCTGGGCGGCTACAGCCAGCCCTGGTGCACGGGCTGGCTGTAGCCGTGCTGGTGGCTGTCATGGATAAAATCAGGTAAAGTTATTTATTAAGTCAAACGTTGGCATTTATGTTTTAGTTGTTGGATTGTTTGTTTGAAAATCATTTATGTCAAACTTTAACCTTGGTCACTTGAAGGTTAAAGATAAAGTTCATTTACCTACCTTAAATCTTTTCAGGATATCTGTTGTAGATAAATAAGGCAGTGTATGTATGATTAATGCAAATAAATCAATTTAAAAAAATCTAGAGGGTAAAGCAGGGATTTGACATTGTTTGCCACATATGACACATTTAATCCTTGCGATGTCTTTATATAAGAAAAGGAAGGTCAGTTTCGACAGTGTGTCACTGCAGAAAATGCAAGAAATCTGACGGCATAACTCTTTGGGGTTAAATTGTTTGAATTAAATGTGTAAAATCACATAACAAATAACAATTTCTTATATGTCATTACCCAAACTATCCTGTAATTATAAAACAGACCATTTTTGTTAATGCACACATTTATTTAGTTGACTGTGGCTTCATTGTAACAAAAATACATTTTTACAGTAAGTGACAAAAAACAGGAACTTTTCTGTCATTTCATTGTTAATCTATCACCTTGTTTTACTTTGAAGTAGCATGAGTGTTCATGGGGAGGTCTTTATCAGGAGTCTTTGCTGGCTCATTCTGGCCCCTGGGCCTTATGTTTGATAACCCTGGGTTAAAGGTTTACTACGTAGACATTTACCAGATTTGAGTGCAGTTAGCTCAGTTTGTTCTCAACTTTGTCTTTGTTGCTCCTTTGCCTCCTCCCAGTGGCTCTCACTTTAACCCTCCCTTCACTGTTGCCATCTACCTGTGTGGAGGCATGGACCTGATGATGGTGGGGCTCTATATTGTCTGCCAGCTGATTGGAGGAGTGGTGGGAGCTGGAATGGCCAAGGTCAGTTGAAGGTTCAGCACCTTCACATCTTCTAAACGGATGCATGTTTGAGTATACTGTGAAATTTTCACCACAACTGTACTGTTTCATAGCTGATGACCCCTCCAGAACGCTTCATCAATGCCACGGGAGCAGCATTTACTATCCTCAAGTCAGACAGCCAGCTGTCACGAGCCATATTCGGAGAGGTGGCCATGACCTGCCTGATAACTTTGGTGGTGCTGCTGGTGGCCGTCAATACCAAGACGAAAACCCCGCTGGCTCCTTTCCTGGTGGGCTGTACGGTCATAATCAACGTCTTGGCAGGGTGAGACGCAAGGGCAGTGACCCCCCAAATGATGGGCCACAGGCTGACATTATTGTTGTTTAAAATTCACAATGGTTATGACATAATTGTAGCTGTTCTGTTAACCTGTTTACCCCTATATGTAACCAGCTGTACATACAGTCATGTGAGAAAAAGACATTTTTAAACACTTTCCTGAAAAACCAACTACACAACATGTCTGTGTAGGTTCTCAGTCATCCAGGTCATGGTAATCTAAGGAACTTAGAAAAAAAGCAACTGGACTTCTTTAGGTTTCTCCTTGAAAGTGCACTTTTCTTTCCAAGGTCCTTCAATTACACCACATTATTTAGCTTTAGCAGCAATAACTTGAAGTAATTGTTTTCAATATGACTTTATCAGTCTTTTCTATTACTCCTAAGGAATTTTGGCCTAATTTTTTTTAATGTTGCTTCAGTTATATGAGATTTATGGGCAATTACTCACACAACTTTCTTGTGGTCATGCTCTGATTTTTTTTCTTTTTCGCCCAATTTGGGCCAAACTTTAGTTGTAGGACAGATGGCCTCATGTGCTGGTGAGGGACTTCTCCTTCCATGATGATTCTTCTCCTTGCTCCTTTTTTTCCTTGGGTTTCTGCTGCCTGAGATATTCGCTGAGCATACAGTTAGTTATGGTCATCTTCCTCATGTACTCACTGTTGTTCGTTGTTTCCTTCTGGATAGTGGTTCAGACACTCACTAGCCCCTGGCCTCCTTCTTTCTGCTTAGCGTACAGTCTCAAGGTGCTGAATTTAGGGTGAAATCCTCCATGTAAGGTCATGAGCTTCCTTGTCTTGATGTCAGTGGCTTCTATCGCCTTCTTTGGCCAGCTTATTATCCCAGCAGTGTACCTGATCACGGGCAGGGCAGTGATATTAATTTGATAGCCCGGATCTTGTTCTTGCTATTTGCCTGTGGGATTCCCAGTTACTTGTAGCTGTCCTCAACTTCTGCAATGTTGCCTTCTGGCAGTGCGATCCATGGTAGATCCTGCACTTGAAGTTGACTTGTGCTATTGGCTTGAAATTGCCCTCTAGTGTTGTTCACCTTTATATATTAATGAATCAAAAACTTTGACCCATTAATATAATTATAAAAATATATGATATTCTGGTCTGATTGCTTTTGGTGCTTTAGGCATATTCTAAAGTGTTTTGCATTATTGGCCTACTTAAGCAGGATTTTATGTTGTGCTTAAGTAAATGATTTAAAAACTTGTTTTTCCTCTTGTTTAGCTTTGCTCGTGGCTCAAGAGTTGGCAGTTTGTCTTGTAATCAAAAGGTTGCCGGTTCGAGCCCTGGCTCCGACAGGCTTGGTTGTTGTGTCCTTGGGCACGATGCTTCACCCGTTGCCTACTGGTGGTGGTCAGAGGGTGGCGCCAGTGTCCGGCAACCTCACCTCTGTCAGTGCGCCCCAGGGTGGCGGTGGCTGTGGCTACATGTAGCTTGCCATCACCAGTGTGTGAATGGGTGAATGACTGAATGTGTAAAACGCTTTGGGGTCCTTAGGGACTAGTAAAGCGCTATATAAATACAGGCCATTTACCATTTTATCACTTATGTGCAGGGGTGATATATCAGGGACGTGTCTAAATCCTGCCAGGGCTTTCGGTCCAGCCGTGGTGACCGGCTACTGGACTTACCACTGGGTGTACTGGGTCGGACCCATTGGGGGAAGTCTTGTGGCTGCTGCTTTGGTCAGGTAAGAGAAGTTACACATAACTGGATTACTAAATTAAACCACAGGAATGATACACCAGTGTGACTGTCTCTTCCTGTTTTTGCAGGATCATTCTGGGTGATGGTAAACTACGACTCATAATGAAATGACTCCATTTACAGCCGTGGTGCAGGATTCAATATATCCATAAGCTCTGTCTTTCACTCCATATTTAAGAAAGGGCATACTTTTGGATATTTCTTTTTGACACTGTTATTCCATGTCAGTGTGTAATCTATGGATTGTTGTTTAGTATAAAATAAATTAAGACAAATATGTAAAACCATTTTTTCTCAGTTCTTCCCCATAAAAACCAAAGAACTGCCATTTAATCTAAACTCTTTATTTGGACTGTTTTCTGCAGTGTCACTTGTGCAGGTTTGAAACGACACAGTAGGATATTTAAAAAAAAAAAGGAAAAAGAAAAACACACACATACAGAGCAGGATTATTTTTGGCGGCATGCTTTATTTTCGTTTTCCAACCATGATTTTAATGGTCACAAACTGCGCTTTTCACTGCCGACATCTCAACGGTATCTCTCAGAGAGACCCAGGGCCACGGCTGCCAAGAATTTGTCGAAGGCGACATGAGCTTCCGGGGTGAAATCGTTAGGGAACATAGCGGCGACCACCACCATAATGGTCTGAGCCAAGATCTGCAGAGAGACAGTTTATACCAAATATGAAGTTTGCTCGGCAGAAATCGCTTTTAATAAACAGACTGTTTGTTAGTACAAATGCATAGTCAATAAATTTTACGTTCTTAAAAACAGTCTTTTCAATACGTTGGATTACTTTGATGCATAAATTAACCGTGCGTGAAATAGGAATAGACAATAGCCTCTGTTTATAACTGAAATCGCATATGCACATGATCCGTGTCTTACCTTGAAGTTAGATGGGTCCACCCTCAGCTTGAAGGCGTGCAGCTCGCTCAGTTCCAGCAGGCCGCCGCGCAGGTTGTCAATCTTGGACACGGCCTCAGTGACTCCACCCATGATCTGCTTTCCGTGACTCACCACGGGGGCAGAACCGGGAGTCAGGTCCGGCCAGTGGGAGAAGTAAGTCTTGGTTTGCGGATACACGAGGAGCATCCTGTGGAAGCAAAGATAAACATAGTGAGTCACAAGCTCCAGTGGCGCAATCGGTCAGCGCGCGGTACTTATAAGACAGTAGCCTGCAGAGTGATGCCGAGGTTGTGAGTTCGAGCCTCACCTGGAGCACGAGCTTATTTTAAGTAGTCGAAGTCATGTTAATTTGTAGTGTGTTTAAATATTTGAGGCGACTGTTGCTGTAATTTGGCGCTGTATAAATAAAATTCAATTGAATTGAATTCAATAAAGAAGTGCCTATACAGCCTTACCTGCCCAAAGCTTCAGCTCCAATAGCATCCACAGACTTGGAGATCTTGGCCCAGAGTGCCTTGACGGCAGCTTTGTCTTTCTCAGTCAGACTCATGTTGGATTGGTTTTCTCTCTCTCTCTGATGATGCTACCCGGCGAGGAGCTCTGCTTAAATTCAGTTGCCCCCCTCGGTCACACCCACGGCATCTGATACCAAGCCGCAACCTGTGACGCAGATAGGACTCATCCACCGGGGCTGATAGAAACTTGTTTGGCTGAAGGCCAACGCAGAGGGTGATATCTGCTGGTGACATCTTGGGTGTGAATTTGCAAAAACACTCTGCATTTTTTCGTGTAGGATACCAAAAGTGCAACGTAACCACATTTTCTGCTTTGTAAGTTTGTGAGAAGTTAGAGGTGAAACACATGGTCCCCTGATGACCGATGAGTGGAGAACATCTCAGGCGGAGTGATATCAGGTGCAGAAAGTCTACAATTCTAAGAACAATGAGTGAACTCGTGTCTAAGGAGTTGTTGTGAAATTAATGCCAATAAAACTGGTTGATTCATAAAACTGAACACATTTTTCTATTACTTCCAATGATTACGTTTTGAAACGTGTAGCTTTACTGAGGCCTGGACCAAGTAAAATACGGTAATAGCAGTAATAATAATAATAATGATCATTTTGAATATTTAGAAAACAATTCGATTCGATTCGTACTACTTAAATCAATCAATAAAAAAATAAAGTCTATTTTCGTGATGTGATCAACATTTAAACAATTTTACCAATGAAGTACAATATAAGTATAAGAAAATGATCTATTTGTAAAAAGCAGATTTCGTGATCGCAAAGAATGTGGGTCATTTACGGATGCAGGTGGGAGTTACAAAAATGCGTGCAGGCACATTATGCACTTTCAGAAAAGAGCGCAAAATTCTAAAATATATGCAAATACACTCGGTGGATCTAGGATTTACTAAAAGATTAAAAAAACAGCTCTTCTTATCAAATTGAAGCTGTTTAAAGCTTTCTCAGATTTATCAGATTGAATTTTTTAATTCAGCATTTTTTTTTTTCTTTTTTGGCTCGGGCCATAAAATAAGTTCCTATCAGTGGTGGAAAATAGAGCAGACGGCCTTTATCAGCCAGCTCAAGTGTTCTTAATCAAAACACATGCATCTTTGGGCGCCGGGGTGTTTGGGTGGAGGGGGGTTCCTGCTGCAGATAACACCGGTGTGGTTTACGAGATATAACTTAGAGAGCGTCAAAACCTCTCGAGCTGCTTGGCAACCATTCCTCACATTTAAAATAAAGACAAATAAAGACTAAATAAATAAATAAATTCTTTCATTTTTATCCGCATCACTTTTTAGCCTTTTTACTTATATTTCTATATAATGTTGATATTTATGTGAAGATGTGGTGTTGAACCTTTATTTGTATAATATCAGGTGGATACAGACGAATTATGTATTTCCATATTTTTTTAAAATCAGAAATCACATTTAAAAAATATACACACTTTATTTAGATTTCAAAAAGTGGGCGACGCACTTTGATCAATGTTGACAGATAATTTTACTTTTAATTTACATTTTATGAATTTTATCCTCTGTGTGATTTGTTTAAAAGCAAAAATAAATAAATAAATAAATAAATAAAAATCAACAGCAATTCAGGATTCAGCTAATCACTTGAAACACCGTCAAACAGGCAATCTAAAATAACAACAACAGCAACAATAATAAAAATAAATAAATAAATAATGATCAGAGACTTGAGGACTGCAGATGAAATAACTGTAATAGAATATGTATATGATAAATATGGTGAATTTTTTGCGCATAAAGTATTGGGCTTTATAGAATCTTTGGACACATAATAACTGCGCTAATTGAAATTTTGTTTTTGGCTTTGCTAAAATTGCGCAGGACACGAATATCAAAACCGTATCAACAAATCCAGAAACTTCTGGTGAAGTCTGCAGTTTATCTCACACGCATCATCTCCAGCCTATCACAGCAGACTTCTCATTTAGGGTGGGGGAGCTTCGACGCATTTAAATAGACGCAGGGGGTCTAGTGAAGCATTATTCAGCCTTTTCCTTCAAGCCTGAAGAAAAAAAAAATCATAATCAAACGCCACCATGGTTGAGTGGAGCGAAAAGGAACGCAGCATCATCACCAACATCTTTTCCAACCTGGACTATGAAGATGTTGGCCCCAAGGCTCTGGTCAGGTAAGGAACACATCTGCAAGAGGACAAGCCTTCCTATGACGTGCTCTGGGGCCAAACTCACGTGTGTTTCTCCCTTGCAGGTGTCTGGTCGTTTACCCCTGGACTCAGAGGTATTTCGCCTCCTTCGGTAACCTCTACAACGCCGAGGCCATCAGCACCAACCCGAAAGTCGCTGCCCACGGAATCAAAGTGCTCCACGGTCTGGACCGCGCTGTGAAGAACATGGACAACATTAAGGCCACCTACGCCGAGCTGAGCGTCCTGCACTCAGAGAAGCTGCACGTCGACCCCGACAACTTCAAGGTAAACCTCAGAACCCGGTTTTTTCTTCTTCTTTTTAATGCAAACACGACATTTTCTCATGTATTTTTTTCTTTCTCCATGCAGCTGCTTTCTGACTGCCTGACCATTGTTGTTGCTGGAAAACTGGGTTCCGCTTTCACCCCAGAGGTTCAGGCTACCTTCCAGAAGTTCTTGGCCGTAGTGGTGTCCGCTCTCGGAAAGCAGTACCACTAAAATGTAGATCCGTCTGCATCTGGAAGCCAGAAGGAGATCTAACGCCTGTTTCAATATGTTATGGATCACCTCAAAAAAGAAATAAAGGCCCACTGAAGCAAAGTTTACGTTTTCCCTTTGTATTTATTTTAATTTTACACATGCTTATAGGTTATATCTTTTATCACACTGGGGGGCTGGATGCCGAGTAGAGGGCAAATAAAGGATCTCGTTACTGCTTTTATGTTGTTAGAGTGTAACATGGCGAAATATGAGAGCGGATTTCACTCTTGCAAAGGTTATAATAAAAACTAAACTAATAAATAATAACAACTACAAAATCCCAAACCATGTTTTTTATAGGACTTGTAAGTAAAAACAACCATAACCATAAAATTACCAGTAACACTTGTTTTTCAGTATACTAGATACTACTTTGTTTATTTCATTTTCTGTTGAGCGATGAATTCCGTGCACAGCTGGGCAATTGTTGTAAATTACAATTGCAATAAACAAACAAACAAACAAACATACACACGTACATTTAATTTTAAATTTATATTTTTTAAATGTACTTTATTTATCTTGCTTGCACTTTCTATTTCACTGTTGATGCCGCTCTCCTCACTCTCAATTGCCCAGTTGCTCAATAAAATAGCCTGAATCTGAAAAAATAAACTAATAAAACGAATATTTTAAAAAATATATATGATAAGATATGATACAAATGAAGAAAACTGCGCTGCTATAGTTTACTTTGAGCCAAAACAACAAGAAGATTTCGACTCCGTCTGTTTCAGGTCAGCCATCAGATCCTTTATGAGATTCACTGTTGCAAACTTTATCGCGCTTATATAAGCTTGGACGGCGTTAATTAAAAAAAGAAAAGAGAAGAAAAGAAAAGAAAAAAGTGCAAATTCTGCTTAAATCCAGCAGATGGCGCTGTCTGAGTGTCCCACGAGACCTGACTTGAACATTACGTGACACTTTTCCTTTAAGTCTCAGCAGTTTTTGCTTATTTGTTTATGTGAAAAAAATGCATCAGTTCCAAGGAACATCTCAGCTTTTTCTTTACCTTTGACAAATGGGCTTCTTTTAGGCTGCTTATTAAAAAAAGATTCCCCCCACAGCCATCTCTACGGTTTAAAGAGAATGAATCGCTGAGGGGTATTTCCAGCACCTTGATCCATACATGTAGAATTAAAGCAAAAACAGAGCCCAACCTGATGCTAGCAAAGTGTAGCTAATAAAGTGGCCAGTGAGTGTTCCCCTGTCGTGGTGAAAGTGTATATTAAACCTTTAATAAAGTGAGGTCAGTGCAGGCAATCTCTATGAGCTGAAACCTCAGGCTTCAGCGCTGTAAATGATCAGTTTTAACTACAATTTTTTTCAGTGGGTTGATTTTAGTCCTTGATTTTTTTATGGCCAAAAAACAAAAACAAACAAACCCATAGTGGCCAGCTGTTTAAGGACATGACAGAGTTTTTTAAAGGCATATTTAGTAACGTACAATTGGACTTGGCAATGAATGTCACAGACAGGGCACTGAGGCCAGAAAGCATTTAGCCACTGTTTGTTGCAACAATCTTATAATACTTAAAAACAGATAGGTAGGTTACTTGGAAAATGTTCATGTATGTATTTTTGTAACACTACCAATAAGAAAGTCATTATTATTATTTTCTGGCACAAAATAAAACATGACTCAGTGTTGGAGCTACATTTTAAACAGGACACAAACTGGTTGTTTGGAGAAAAAAAGGAATCGGTTTCAGCAGCAGCAACATCTCTTTTAGTACTTCCTTTTCCACAGGAGACACTTTAACATGTCACAGTAAGAAAAGGTAGGTAAATGGTTTATTAAAAGGGGCATTGATTTTAATAGATCCCCGTCACACTGTCAAGTCTGTGAGACTGGGTTTGAATTGCATTAAGAAGCGTGCAGTGATACAAAAGTCTACGTTGGTGAGGTCATTTGGGGACTTCTTTGTATTTAGTGCAATACATGTATTATATTTAGAAAAGAGAGAAAAATGAAAACACTGAAATCAGTATCAACTGTCTACCTTTTCCCACAATTATTAATTCATAATCTTTGAAGCTATATAGGTAAAGGTGTGGTGCTGCTTGAGGGCATCGGGGTGACACTAAATAACTGCAGGTCAATAGTTTAATTGAACTATAGCTATCAGAGCTATCGGAATGATGAGTGGAACGCTCTTTGGGTTATATAATATAGGACTAATTTAATTGCAAAGATGGAATCAGTAATCCATAATTGCCTGCCAAAGTCCAGCGCAGATTAGTTGCTCAAAAGTGTACACACCCCACGAGGGAGTGCGAAGGAGAGATTTACAGGTGTTTGTCTCTGCTGTTAAGATAAATGAGAGGAGGCTGAAGAAGAACCAGCGTGGTTTTCTGTAAGGGTGAAGTATTTTGTTAGAAAGCACCGCGAATGAGTGTGTTCCAGGGAAACAAGACTGAGGTGGAGCGCAAGATTTATCCAGAGGAGAGCTACACTGTTATAAACTATTCCATCATAAACTTGACATCCGTGTGTATAGCTGACCTGTGCTATATCGAGAAGAACACCAAGCATCATTTACCGTCAGATCCCGACCCCTCTATTTAGCAAATTAAGACATAGCTAATGTGTCTCATGCGTAAATGCTCACACTGCCCATGTTTTTTATTTTTTCTGTAGACTGCGCACTAACACAGTCACATTGACACCTAACCCTTTTTAATGATAGAAAATACATTAATAGGCTATAACATTAAAATCTCTCTGTCTGCCCACCAAAGATTTAGCACTCCGCTCACAGCTTTGGGCCATCCACCAGTCACAATTACGCACTCGCTTCCAATAAATGAACACACACCAACTATCGCATATCTTACAACCGAAATGATACGAGAACCTGCATGGACTTGGGTGGGCACGTGACCGCACTACTTGATCAAATAGCCCTTCACCTCTACACATCTTTACAATAGAGCTATCTATACACCACAAACTGGGCATAAAGATATTTGTGTTTATTTACAGAAGAGTTAATGTAGTTAACCGAAGCTAAGCTACAAACTAAAATGAGGTGTGGAAAAAAACCCCAGACAAAAAAAATCTGAATTAACAGAAAAAAAACTACACTACACTTAAAAAAATGAATGAAAAAAGACAGTGAATACAAAAACAACTAATTAGAAAATACAAAATTATAGCTAAGTGCAGTGGAATCAAACTAATTTCAGCACCAGAGACAGCGCCGTGTTCAACGTCCTCACAGCAGCTTCATGTTTAGTACAAAAGATTAAACGGGCTCCTTCTGTGTTTTTAAACATTATCAACAAGATAGAAGTAGATATTTATGCTTTTCACATTTGATGAAATAATGGAAAATAAAAACGTATAATTTCAGAAAATACATTACACATTAAACGTGCTAATTCAACCCTGAAAAAGTACAACTACAAACACATAGCGATGGAAGAATATCTTCATAACCTACCAAGAACAAAGGCCCAGAGAGAGATCACCAGTGAAGTGTCCACGTGGTCGTGGGCGCCCAAGGCTTTTGGTGAACACATGGTTCAAACCACAATGTTGGCTGTGATAGGTATCGGAACACTTATGAGGAGACCTCGCCCCATGCTGGTCAGAGTGGGGGAGACTTCTCCAATCAGAATAATCAGAAACAAGGCAAAGTGCTGAAACTTACTCTGCACATGCTCAGTATGATCATTTATGCACGAGGAAAAGTAGCAGGGTCGTTTCACTTTGGCTGATTCGTTTTTTGATGAAAGACTAATCACAGTTACAGTTGGACGTTACAGTTTTTATTTTCTTCCAATTAAGTAACTTTTGTAAATGTACATCTGGAGTCATGGCTGTAAAATCAAGCCCAACAAAAGGACCTTATCTTTCCATGAGAATAAACGTTTCTGTCAATAAAGAAATATTTTTCACCAAATTACGTTGAAAAATGGTGTACCGAAGAGCCAAATCACAGCTCATTATTAAACACAGGCTTTTGGGTTTTTTAAAAAGTATCTAATTTATGTATTCAAACAATATTCTTAAGAGAAATTGTGAACATGTCTATGATACCACAGAATATTTGGTGTGGTAAAGACTGAATTAGACTCTTCAAAATTACCTAGAGTCACTTTTTACTTGCAAGGAGGGCACATTTCATGACGTTAGAACAGAAGTCTGATGGTACAGATGAGGAAAGAATTGTTTTATTCTCTGCTGAATTTGTATTTTTCTCACTTCCAAAGAAATGAGCACAGACAGAATTCTGGCTGGACTGTAGGGGATCAAATAATCATTTCCCTCGGTGACCTGAAAATCAATTTATAATGTTTGTCTCATGTGTTTTTCTAGATTTTTGTTTGATATTCTGTACAGTCACTGTACAGTAAACTTGCAAATTACAAACGTACAAATTTACCTCAGAATCAAATAATTATTCCCCCCACTGTGTACCTGACATTTACACCTGTTTTTAATATATAGAAAATAAAAAAATTGTAAAAAACACTCACATAATTAGATATTCTGACATCTTACATTAAATGTAATATTACTGTCATTAAAATTATAGAAAATGTTTTATTATTTAGTGTACATACTGTATATATGTTTTTAAAATATCAAATTATTACCATCTCAGCTAGTCAGTGAGTTATGAAGAAAAATGTACATTTTGGGGTGTCCCACAGTACTACATTTCAATACAGCAGCCGAAAGGTGGAGGAGGCTGCTGATTGCTCAACGTTTGAACAACAGTAACTCCCTCCACCCTCCCTATCTCCTTAATCTCATCTTCCCAAATCCCCCCAATCACCTGCCCTTCCTCTACCAATCTCACCTACACCCACACCCCACCTACTCTTCAGCGTGTGCTCTAACTGTAATTGCTTCCTTACATATTGAACAGTCTCCCAGTCATTTTAATGCTAAGATTGCTTCAAGCAAACTCTTACTTCGGACCAACAGGGCACGGTCCTCACAGAGGTCAGGTGTATAAAAATTTCATCTGTGTCTCTGATGTTTTGTCCTTGTTTTCTCTTATTAAAAATATTTCAACCTTGTCTGACTCATGGGTTTTCATGAAGCTACAGATAAGAACCAAATGTGAGAACACCAGTGTCTGCAAGTTTAGGGTTCACATGAACTATCAAGCCTGTGCATTTTTACTGTACTGGGAAAGAAGTCTGAGAATTTCAACTTAATCATAGTACAGCTCCTAAATTATGAGTAATTTGGTATTATTTGGACTATGTAGCCTGTAAAATTACAACCTTGCATAACTGTGGTCAGATACAAACAGAAGCCATAAATTATCTCTCATGCTCTTGACATGAGATGACTGCTACAATCAACTCAAAATGTAAAAAACAACAACAACCCCCCAGCAAAGGCAAAAGCAAGGATGAAGAAATGAAAGCAGTTCATTCTGCTGTCGTGATATTAAAAATATTTACACTTCCATTAAGTAAAAAAGAGTATTAGCACATTTTGGCTTAAAAGCATCACAATCCAATCCTGAAAAAAAAGTTAATTTTTGTGAAATCAACCTCACAACAAAGATGTAAATTACAGAAGTAATTTCACTTAAATAACTAAAAAACTGACATTTAACATCTTGTCTATGAGCTGCTTTGAATATCACATCTGTATGCATCTGTAATACCACCAGTTTACCAAATGGGGGCACTGTTGCTCTGTGTCCTGTAAATCCTTTATATTTGAGGACCATAGATAAACCTGCAGAGTCCTCCCAATTCACTGGTGTTAAAACCTGAATCCTTTGTTTCTGTAATACTAGAAAAATAAAACAATAAAACAAAAAAACGAGTAGATTTAATATTAAATGCGCCTTTGTAGTTCTAAATGTATTATTTATTATAAAAATATTTTACAGTAGGAAAGCTTGCTTAAGTAAAATAATGTAAATTATCAGCTGACATGAGGGTGAGCAACTAAAAAAACTTAACTCAGTCAAATGATGAATTCCTTGAAAATGATCAACACAATGCATTTTGAAGGTAATATGATAATGCATGGAAAACCACAGATTCGATTTGTTTTTATTTGATACTATAACAGCAGAAAAACACATTAATTGCACATTTTTGACCATTAAAAAATGTAACAAAGTAATGACAGTGACACATACAGAGAAAAACAAAGAGATTTACATAACACCATAAATGCCTGATATACTTTCTGGAAACCCAGTGCTTGAGCCTCATCTGTATTTCTCAGCAAGAACAGCAGCAAACGCTGACAGGTACTTGTCCATTGCGGCATGAGCCACCGGTGTGAATTCATCCCCCAAGTAACAGGCAAGGCTGACGAGCATACTGTGCGACAGCAGCTGCACAAGAAACACAAAAGATTGGTAAAGAGTGAACAACACACTTTTGTAATTTATAGTATGTGTCAGTTTCCTGAAAATCATGAACCCACACACTGCCATTTGTCCTCCTCAGTGTGTTATTGTTAATATAGTGATGTAATATTGTCTAATTTTCACAGAAAGCATGTCTGATAATTATAAGTGTCAAACAATGCATTAAAAATATCGTCTCCTCCTCACCCACTCACCTCACAATGGCCAGTTTCACAGCTTGTAATTCCCAGACGTCCACAATTGTATAATACAATACCTTATACTTAATATACACATTATCATTTTGTTCACTTAAAATTGTTTTAACCATTTTTCAGATTTCCCGACTGGTTCACAGTCCTCGTTTTTGCACCCCATTTCAAAATTCCTGGAGGAACCCTTTTAATCAAATGTATCATTTATTTTAATTAGTGCTGTCAATAGATTAAAAAAAAATTCCATTTTTTTTCTCCTCCATAAAACAAACTAGTTTATTTGATGTGTCATCTGAACAGGCTGGAAAAACAAAACAGCAGCAGACTTACAGTTAGTAAATCTGTTGTTTTCGTTTTTAGTTCAGTTAAACTCTATTATAGAATTACTGAAAAAATCCCTACATACTAATAGGATTATCTTTTGCATGGAGAATTAAAATGCACAAATAAATGCAATTTCATACATTGGAGTCACCTGTTCACCTTATAGCATACAACAAAGAAACTGCACAAATGTATATATTAACCCTGTAACACCAAGTGCATCATACTTGCTACATGAGTTTCTGGCTATTATTTCATGGTTCAGGCTTTACTGGATTAATAGATATACTTAAAAGGGAAATCTGGATAACAAAAAAACTGATTATGTCTAATTAAAAGATTAAAAGTGAATTTTAAAAAATCCAATGCAAGAAGGGGATGGAGGAGCTGTAAATGGGTCTGAGGTGTTTAGGCACCTTAAAGTTTCTGGGGTCTATCCGAAGCTGGTAGGCATGCAGAGTCTGCAGGGGAGCCAGGGTGACAGTTAGCTGACTGATGTCTTGGGCCCCCTCAGCTATAGCCAGGACTATCTTCTTCCCATGAGCAAGCAGGTGGGATGAGTTAGGACTGATGTCTAGATGGGAAAAATATGTCTTGGTGCCCGGATAAGAAGCAAACATCCTTTAGAAGAAGGGAAAAGTGAAATTATTTCCATGCTGATATGATAGGAGCAACAGAGTAAGTGCTACATGCTGACTGACTTTGGTCACCAACTATCATTTGTGTGAATTTGAGGTTTCTAAAATGATCTCGGATCATTGCCAACACCTTGAAATCTCTATTAGAGGCTCCAGCAGTGAGCACTACATTACATACATGCATTCTCTTGCGGGATTTGTTTGCAGTAATTACTTACTTTAGTAATGGTTAGGAAATCACATAGTAATGCTAAAGCCAATGTAATACTAACATCTGCAAACTTAAATGAAAGCTTATTGGTAGAGGAAATCAGCAATCTATTTATCACAACACATACTGTTACTGAAAATGTTACTTTGTGTGTAGGAGCTTAAATCTTCATGCAAAACAATTTAAAGACAATGCAGTAAAGTATGAAGGTTACACAGGTAAGTCTCAACCTACCTAAGGAGCGCATCTGCGCCAATCTCTGCTGCCACAGGAGTCAGTCTTTCCCATATTTCCTTAATTAAGTCTTTCTCCCTCTTGGACAACATTGTGGCCTATCATGCACAGAAACACTGTAGCCAAATATCCAAAGTGTGAGGTCTTTACAGCCAAAACAAACAAACAAACAACAAACTAATCAACCATTTTTTTGTCACTGCATTAACCTGTTAACCAAAATGCTAAAAAAGAAGGATGAGTGAAAGAGCGAAAGTAATAGTTCCTACTGCCTGAAGAAAACAGCGTGTACTGGTTGACCTCTCAGCAGATGTGTTGTCTCTCTCTGCCTCTGCGTTATCAGACCGCAGCCAGGGCAGGGTGGGGGCTCCACACCACCACACTATCTGCTACCGCATGTGCGTCACATTGCATATTCACCGTATCATTGGTGGGGTAGAGCACAAGGTGCAGCTGTAGTTGAGGTTTCCCCCCCTTCATTGATGGTAGAATTCTTTTTCTTCAGCCTCTTGTTAATAGTTTTCAATTTCTAGGCATTTTAGCAGGGCTTTTTGCTCCCAGGCAGTGAATAAAGACACACACGCACACTAAAAAATAACATTTAAAAAAAACTAAGACTAAAATCATAAGTTTCTTTTAATAAATATGTTCTCTAAACCTTGTGCTTCTGTTAGCAACATTAAAATAAAGAAACCGAGTCAATACTAGTGTAATTTGGATGATAATTTTTTTTGTCTCAGCTGCTGTTATCTGCAGGTCCACAAGCTGCCGGTTACAGAACAGTGGGTGTGAGCCCAGACCATAACATTATGAACCACACTGCAGTGTACATAAAGATCACATACATATAAGCCAAGTTGTAATGCCTCTGCTGATCTTAACACAGGACGTGAAAATGAGGCAGTGTAAAACTTCCTCAGTGGACTCAAGGCCCAGCCTTGTATGTAAGCTAATATTGTTTATTGGACTTCTTTCTGTTTCCAATTTGAAGCTTGAGTGAGGTTTAAACAAATAATAAAACTAAACATTTCTTCTGGATACCACAATTCAGAGTTGGAAACTTTGGCTTTCTAGCAATGGTAAACTTACTGGGGAGCTGTTTTGCTCATTTCCAGATGCACGTTTTTAAATTTTTTAACAGCTCCTCAGATCATCCACTGTCTGAAACAAGCTATTTTTAGGTCCTCCCCTTTTAAGCCACTCTTGATTCTCCTGATTGGCTCTAGCTTGGCTCCATAGTAGTTTTATATGGTGAACCAATCATGAATCAAAAAAACTCAGCACAAGTGTCTTTTTGTTTGGGTAAATATACATTAAAAGTGATGATTAATGCTGAAGAGTCACAGTTACTCAAGTGTCCCTTTAATATTTATAGTGATTAAATAACATTACATTAATAATAATTGGAAGAATAATAAGCTATAAAGCTAAAACAAAAAACCCTTCTCATGTCAAAAGTCACATAAAACCTCTTATATGGCTCAAAATTATTACCAAAGCTTAACATGGTAAATTAGAAATAACCTTTTTATTATGATTGTCGACTTGAATTTAGTATTACACATATACTGTGCCAGAGAAAGTTAACGCATGAGTTGAGCTGAATAGAAAAACAAAGAGATGAGATTATAAAAAGCCAGATTCGTTCAGTTTGAAAGAAACAACTCCAAACAATTACTCATCTACATACACTGAACATCTATAGGAACATAGTCTTGATCATGGTCTCCTGTCACTAGGTAAACCCTACCACTGTTTTTAGCCACACTATAAATAATATCACAAATTCACAAAAATGAGAACATGCACAGATAATTAAAATAAAAATAAATAAATTAAAATGACACCACTATAGAGCAAGATATATGATTTCGAACAAGCACCAACAATCCCGCTGAGTCTTCAGGCTTGCCAAGTGTGAATCTGTCCACACCTACAAAGAACAAGCTTGTATTCTTAAACAAAACAAAACAAAACAAAACAAAACAAAACAAGTATGCAGTTTTTATTTTAGAGACAGATATTACAGTTATTGCTTCAAATTGATTGGCCATGAGGATTTAAAAAGCCTTTTAATGTAGAGTATGTGTCCTGTAGTGCTTAAGAAATGAAATGGATGGTACCATTATGTCCATAGGTGGACCGTTAGGTTTTCTAAAATGCACTCTTTGTTTTTCACCATATTTGCTATTGATTAAAGCTGCCTGCTCCAGATGAGGGTTGAACTCAGAACCTCAGCATTGCTTTCCAGCATATTAGTTCATTAGTACTGTGCAGTAACTGATTGCACCACTGGAGCACAATACTGTGACTGAAGATTTCCTTAATGGTGTTGAAATTCTGTTAAGCTCTTTTAAATGAAAATGCAAGATTTTGAATGATTTTTATGAACGTTTACTTAAATTAAGTAGTGAGACTAACACATAGATTGAATCGCTATTTATGCTCATGTAACAGAATTTCCATGTTGAAGAGTCCAGGTGAGGCTTGAATCCTCAACTTCAGCATTTCTTCATACATTACTGCCTTAGAAGCACTGCACGCTGACTAGCTGCACCACTGGAGCTGAGTTGCAATATACAGATTAAATCATTTATTCATTTTTTGATAACTGTTGATTAAACCAACCAAATAGTTTTACTGGCTTTTAATGGCACATGGCTGCCGTTTCCTGAGCCTAGTTCTGCTGGAGGTTTATGTATAATAAATTATTTGTTTATTTCACAAAACAGGAAAAGACCGCCCCAAAAGACCACTGCTTACCTAAATGACTCAAACTCACACACTTAGATCGCCAGACTAGGATGAAAGAAGGATGAACAAACATACAGAGATTCCTTTATTTACGAATAAAATGATTTCTCTACCTGCTGTAACAAAAAAAGCCAGCATCAGCAGGAGTACATGTTTCAGTGAGCAGTACAACACAGAGAGATCCCTTTATTTGTTAGCCATCCATCCATCTTCTTCCGCTTTATCCGGGGCCGGGTCGCGGGGGCAGCAGCCTAAGCAGAGAAGCCCAGACCTCCCTCTCCCCAGCCACCTCCTCCAGCTTATCCGGGGGAACACCAAGGCGTTCCCAGGCCAGCCGAGAGATATAATCTCTCCAGCGTGTCCTGGGTCTGCCCCGGGGCCTCCTCCCAGTGGGACATGCCCAGAACACCTCACCCAGGAGGCGCCCAGGAGGCATCCTTGTCAGATGCCCTAACCACCTCAACTGGTTCCTTTCGATGTGGAGGAGCAGCGGCTCTACTCTGAGCCCCTCCCGGATGGCTGAACTTCTCACCCCTATCTCTAAGGGAGAGGCCAGACACCCTTCGGAGGAAGCTCATTTCTGCTGCTTGTATCCGTGATCTCGTTCTTTTGGTCACTACCCACAGCTCGTGGCCATAGGTGAGGGTAGGGACGTAGATCGACCGGTAAATTGAGACCTTCGCTTTTACACTCAGCTCCCTCTTCACCACGACGGACCGGTGCAGTGTCCGCATCACTGCGGCCGCAGCACCAATCCGTCTGTCGATCTCCGGCTCCCTTCTCCCATCACTCGCGAACAAGACCCCGAGATACTTGAACTGTTCCACTTGGGGCAGGAAGTTATCCCCGACCCGGAGTAGGCACTTCACCCTTTTCCGGCTGAGAACCATGACCTCAGATTTGGAGGTGCTGATCCTCATTCCCGCTGCTACACACTCGGCTGCGAACCGTTCCAGTGCCAGCTGGAGGCTATCACTCAATGAAGCCAGCAGAACCACATCATCCGCAAAAAGCAGAGATGAGATTCTGAGGCCACCGAAGTGAAAGCCCTCCGCCACTTGGCTGCGCCTAGAAATCCTGTCCATAAAAATTATGAACAGAATCAGTGACAAAGGGCAGCCCTGGCGGAGCCCATCACCCACTGGGAACAAGTCCAACTTATTGCCGGCAATGCGAACCAAGCTCTTGCAACGGTTGTACAGGGATCGAATAGCGGGGTGTCCTGTGGGAGATGCTGTGGGAGTATGGGGTGTCTGGCCCATTGCTACGGGCCATTCGATCCCTTTATATGTTAGAGAAATAATATTAATAATAAAGAAGTTTGCTGCCTTCAAAGACCGCAAAACCAAATAAACAGAATAAGCTGTGGGATCCATCTAATGACAGTTCAAAGAAATCCAACAATATGAGGCAAAAACATGTTTTAAAATACTGTATGATGTTTACTTTATTTTGTTGATTTACATTTGTTTGCCTTATATAAATTAGTACCCACTAACTCACTGGTGTGATTGTTCAATTCCAGTTTGTACAACATCTGCATTTATGAATAATCTAGTCCTGGCAACACAGCAGTTTTCAATCCAGCAACAAGAAGCACTTGGACAATCATTCCAACATGCTTCCAGACTGTAATTTCAATTCAATTCAATTCAATTCAATTTTATTTATATAGCGCCAAATCACAACAAAAGTCGCCTCAAGGCGCTTTATATTGTACAGTAGATAGCACAATAATAAATACAGAGAAAACCCAACAATCATATGACCCCTATGAGCAAGCACTTTGGCGACAGTGGGAAGGAAAACTCCTTTTAACAGGAAGAAACCTCCGGCAGAACCAGGCTCAGGGAGGGCGGCCATCTGCTGCGACCGGTTGGGGTGAAAGAAGGAAAACAGGATGAAAGACATGCTGTGGAAGAGAGACAGAGATTAATAACAGATATGATTCGATGCAGAGGGTCTATTAGCACATAGTGAGTGAGAAAGGTGACTGGAAGGAAAAACTCAATGCATCATGGGAATCCCGGCAGCCTACGTCTATTGCAGCATAACTAAGGGAGGATTCAGGGTCACCTGGTCCAGCCCTAACTATATGCTTTAGCAAAAAGGAAAGTTTTAAGCCTAATCTTGAAAGTAGAGATAGTGTCTGTCTCCCGAATCCAAACTGGAAGTTGGTTCCACAGAAGAGGGGCCTGAAAACTGAAGGCTCTGCCTCCCATTCTACTTTTAAATACTCTAGGAACAACAAGTAGGCCTGCAGTGCAAGAGCGAAGTGCTCTAATAGGGTGATATGGTACTACAAGGTCATTAAGATAGAATAGAATAGAATAGAATAGAATAGCTTTTTATTGTCACTGTTACAAGAACAGTGAAAGGCAGTTTGGCATCTCTCCATGTGTGTGAAGTACACAATAGCGTAAGTATTTACACAATGACAAATTTACATTTACACAAGAAAGATATGTACAAGTTATACATACACCTGCAAACATACACGCACATACATACATATATGTATATATACATATTTGCATCCGTACATGCATACACACACATATTTCCACATACACGCTTACGTCTATATACATACACATACATGCCATCTAACTAGCAGGTGCATTGAGAGGTGCAGTGTGATCAGTGATATTGCACATTGAGTGTGTGGCGGGGATGATATTGCACATTGAGTGAGGGTGGGGGTGGGGGGTGCTGTTGGAACTATACTAAATAATGTTATAATAAATACAGTTTAAAGATAAGATGGGGCCTGATTATTTAAGACCTTGTATGTGAGGAGCAGGATTTTGAATTCAATTCTGGATTTAACAGGAAGCCAATGAAGGGAAGCCAAAACAGGAGAAATATGCTCTCTCTTTCTAGTCCCTGTCAGTACCCTTGCTGCATTTTGGATTAGCTGAAGGCTTTTCAGCGAGTTTTTAGGACATCCTGATAATAAAGAATTACAGTAGTCCAGCCTGGAAGTAATAAATGCATGAACTAGTTTTTCAGCATCACTCTGAGACAGGATATTTCTAATTTTAGAGATGTTGCGCAAATGGAAGAAAGCAGTCTTACATATTTGTTTAATATGTGCGTTGAAGGACATGTCCTGGTCAAAAATGACTCAAGGTTCCTCACAGCATTACTGGAGGCCAAGGTAATGCCATCCAGAGTAAGAATCTGCTTAGATACCATATTTCTAAGATTTTCAGGGCCGAGTACAATAACCTCAGTTTTATCTGAATTAAGAAGCAGAAAGTTAGCGGCCATCCAGGTCTTTATGTCTTTAAGACATTCCTGCAGTTTAACTAATTGGTCTGTGATACCTGGCTTCATGGATAGATAGAGCTGCGTGTCATCTGCATAGCAGTGAAAATTTATGCTATGTCTTCTAATGATGCTGCTTAAGGGAAGCATGTATAATGTAAATAGAATTGGTCCTAGCACTGAACCCTGTGGAACTCCATAATTGACCTTAGTGTGTGAAGAGGACTCTCCATTTACATGTACAAATTGGAGTCTATTAGATAGATATGATACAAACCACTGCAGTGCAGTACCTGTAATACCTACAGCATGTTCTAATCACTCTAATAGGATATTATGATCAACAGTATCAAACACAGCACTAAGGTCTAGCAGGACAAGCACAGAGATGAGTCCACTGTCAGAGGCCATAAGAACATCATTTGTAACCTTCACTAAAGCTGTTTCTGTGCTGTGCTGAGCTCTGAAACCAGACTGAAACTCTTCAAATAAGCCATTCCTCTGCAGATGATCTGTTAGCTGTTTGACAACTACTCTTTCAAGGATTTTTGATATGAAAGGAAGGTTGGAGATTGGCCTATAATTAGCTAAGACAGCTGGGTCTAGAGATGGCTTTTTAAGTAAAGGTTTAACTACAGCCAGCTTGAAGGCCTGTGGTACATAGCCGATTATTAGAGATAGGTTGATCATATTTAAGATTGAAGCATTAATTAATGGCAGGACTTCTTTGAGCAGTTTTGTAGGAATGGGGTCTAAAAGACACGTTGATGGTTTGGAGGAATTAATTATTGAAGTTAACTCAGAAAGATCAATTGGAGAAAAGAGTCTAACTTAACATTGATGGTACTAAAAGTAGCTGTAGATAATGTTACATCTGTGGGATGATTATTGGTAATTTTTTCTCTAATGATAAAAATTTTATTTGTGAAGAAGTTCATGAAGTCATTACTAGTTAACGTTAAAGGGATTGTTGGCTCAGTAGAGCTCTGACTTTTTGTCAGCCTGGCTACAGTGCTGAAGAGAAACCTGGGGTTGTTCTTATTTTCTTCAATCAGTGACGAATAGTAAGATGTTCTGGCTTTGCGGAGGGCTTTCTTATAAAGCAGCAAACTATTTCTCCAGGCTAAATGATGATCCTCTAAATTTGTGACACGCCATTTCCTCTCCAGCTTACGAGTTATCTGCTTTAGGCTACGTGTTTGAGAATTATACCACGGAGTCAGGGACTTTGGATTTGAGGCCTTAGTTTTCACAGGAGCTACAGTATCCAGAGTCGTACGTAGTGAGGAGGTAAAATTATTAACAAGATAATCGACCTCTGTTGGAGTAGCGTTCAATGAATTAAAAGTCTGTCTTGGTCTTTCGTTAATTAATAGGCTGGTGTGAAAAATTGCTGCCACACCGCCCCCTCGGCCTGTGCTTCGAGATTTCTGGTAGTTAGAATGACTCGGGGGTGTTGATTCATTTAAACTAACATACTCATCCTGCTGCAACCAGGTTTCTGTAAGGCAGAGTAAATCGATTTGTTGATCAATTATTAAGTCATGTACTAACAGAGACTTGGAGGAGAGAGACCTAATATTTAATAATCCACATTTCACTGTTTTACTCTTTGGTTCAGATGTGGATACTGTATTGTTCTTTGAATGTTTATAAACTGCTTGTCAGCAGTAAAATAAATACAACCATACAGTTATGATTGTTTTACATTAGCTACTGATCTTTCACTCATCCTGTGTTAAATTGTACTCTAATATATATATTTTTTTTTAAATCTCAACCTTTAAAATAACACTCAAAAATAAGTTAACATATTTCCCTGTAACACTGATAAAAGTCTCCTAAAAGCACAGCATGAGTCTGTTCTTCTTACCCCACCTAATTATCCTCAAAGCTAGTTTGGTGCAGCTACTCAACACAAGCAGTTTTTACAGACAGAAGCGGTTCTTTGTACGTTCCGCATGTAATGTGACTCCCACGTGATGTGTCACACAACAAACTGGAAATAGCTTTAAGTGACATGTGTGCACATGTTTATGGCTTCTTGTATTTGTGCTGTTACCTGAGTGTCTGTAAATGAGCTTAAACCAGGATTTGGATGGTCCATACAGCATTTACGATCGCGGAGGTTCTGTCGCTCTCAGTATAGTGCTGAGAAAAAAAAACTTGGCAAATGCTGTTTCCTGTTCTGGCCTCCAGCAGTAGAAGGAAGTGGCCTTTGAAGTGTTGCATGCAGCCAAGCAACTCACAACTAAACAGGCAGCAGGAGGAAACCTGCTCTCCAATACTCAGAAAAGACAAACTGCACACAGCTGTTTACCACACAACATCCCTTTTCAAACCTCAGTAAAGCTAAACAGTTTTGCCAATGGTCCTTTTTTTTCAAGGAGATCGGTGTTCAGTGTGCAAATTTGTAAGCATGTTTTATTTAAGCATAATTGCATCACTTTATTCAGCAACTGGTTCCCAATTCATTTTAACTTCTTATGTTTTCCAGTGTATAACTAGATGTAACCTAATTTTAAAAGCAACTTAATAATACAATATATTCTACATTAGCTTCTTTCACTTGCATCCATCTGTGAATAGTTTTTGTAAGTTACTTTCACCCATTTTGACATTGTAATTCCTCAGATTTCCAAAGATTCAATGACTTCTTGCATTGATTTTTTGAGTATGTGTATATTTAGTCATTATACCATTTCTGCAGGTTTAAATAACTGCCTGTATATTTTTTTTCAGCCTTGCATTCTTTATTTTTTCATGTAACCTCCATTTCCACTGAAGTGAAAATTTATCCCTAACACACCTAGGAACACCTGGCCAGTGTCTTGCACAACCTGTGACCGCAAATATGATCCTTTTTCTAAGCTATACCCTGTGGGCAGGGCCTGTTTTGCATACAACAACCATATTGCTGCAGTGACTAAATGTTGTGGTGGTTATGATGAGAGACAGTGGTCAGATGCACCTATTAAAGACTTTAGGTGGCTGTGTATAGGGGAGGATGGTAAGAAGATCCGGGAGACTAAGATACTGACCCTGAAGGGGAGTCTGTTTCAGGTCGAATAAATTACTGCTGCAGTACCTGTGCTGGAAGAGATCTCTGACCAAGAAGATAAAATTACTTTACTATGTATGACATCTTTTTTTCCAGCATATATCTACTACCCTTAGATAGATTTATCCTTGACATACAGAGGAATATGGATGTTTAAAACTGTTTCTGCATTTCTGTAGTCTGTACTGATTCCCCCTTTTGCTTATTTGACCTGTTTTTTCTTTCATTTTTTGATTTATTTATTTTTAATTTTTAATATTTTATGCATATATTTTTGTAATATTTAACCTTGAATTTACCCAAATTATTTTATTTTATTTTTGCATTTGATTGTGTTGTGGTTTTCAAACCTTTGCATATTTGTTGACTGAATCCTTGAGCCAAAATATATACAAAACATATTTAAGGTATTTTCACTTTTTTACCTGATGGCAGACAAAAGAGCTAAAGCCATTATGTTAATCTCTCGAAAACCTCTGTTGAACTAATGCAATAAAGTATCAGTTATGTAATTCTGATTGTGGTGATTCTGCTCTTCGATCGTTATATTAGGTTTCACTAGCTTAAGAGTACAAAAACATTCCTAGGGTCTGGAGAGATCTAAAATATAGATTTCATGCATGTTTAGTGCTTCTGGAACATGATAAACTTCATCTCTTCACTTAGACCCTAATAATGAGGGATATGTCCAGTTGTTAAATATGCTTTCTTAGTTAACGATGGCATTTCCTGATCATACACATACTTTTACTGCTGTGACATTTTTATAGGCTTTAAAAACAATTGTAGGAGTTTTATATATCCTTCTCAATTATTGTTCAAGGTGCTTTATAAGGGACTGGTCAGGAAAGTACTTTTTCATACATCACTCTGCTTCCAGATCCAAATTAGCCTGTTTGGATTTCTGCTATATTGACCTTGCTCATGCTCTAACTGATCCTAAAAAAAATATGGCTATTATATCATGCAATGAGGGGCAGGACAGTAGCATGTTGGTTAGCACTGCTACCCTACAGCAAGAAGGTCCTGGGGTCAAATCCATTATCCTGCCTTTCTGTGTGGAGTTTGGCTCTTCTCTCCTGTGTTTGCGTGGGTTCTCTGGCTTCCTCCCATAGTCCAAAAACATGCAGTTAGTGGGGTTAGGTTAACTGGTGATTCTAAACTGCCCATAAGTGTAAATAGTTATCTGTCTCCACGTGTTAGCCTGGTAACCTGTCCCAGAACCCTGCCTCTTGCCCTATGGCAACTAGGTTAGGCTCCAGCCCGGGGAGGGCAATATTGCAAAAAAAAAAAAAAAAAAAAAAATACTGCATATGACATTTACAGTGATTTCTATATACTGTATTAAGATAAGGTCAAACTCATAGGAAAAGAAACAACAATGCACCGTCAGATACTGTTTTATAATTTTTGGTTTTGGCTGACTGTGCTCACAATCTAAAAAGTTCAAGGAAAAATAAATGAAAGAAAATAGTGTTAAAGCAAACAACCTTTATTATTCAAGTAGATGATTCTCACATAGATGTACAACAAGGAATTCAAACTGAAAAAAGAAAACTGCTTAAATAACTCTGAGACCAGATGGTATTTCTAATCTTCCCTGGCCTAAAGACCTTACAATTACGACTATAGATTACTCTTAGCCTGTTTTATTGCCTAGCCTGTAGATGCTCGTTATCGCCGATAGACGGCGCCCTCCAGTCGCCCGTAGGTCTGTCGGTCGGTGTCCATCCAGCGGTGGCGGCAGCAGCGGCAGAGTGGGCGGACCGGGTGAGAGACTACACATGAGCGAAACTCAGTGGCTGGCACGGCGGAGAATCCGGTATACACGCTATAGTACGGAGGCTTCAGCTGGCAGCTGTTTCACATTTTTATGGCACGTGAACACGGTACCGCCCTCACTAACATCTGGAGCTCGCGCTTAACAGGGAAACCACTCTTCCTTGTGGCCGCGTGATGAGGCAGGTAGAACTTATGTAGTGCAGTGAGCGTTTCACCGGCGGGGACCCCTCTGTGCTGTACTCGGCAGAAAGAACCGGCCTCATCTTGAAGGTAGGTGGGAATAACGTCGCCTGTCATAGCGGACATCGTCGCTGCTTAAGCCGGCTGCTCAATGAATACACACCGTGTAGTATTTATAAGGGAGCTGAGCTGTCAGCATCTCACTCACGGTGCAGGTACGCACTGCTTTGCAGCACACGGGCTCTCTGGGTGGGGTCTCCCGAGGCTCACACCAAACACCCATGGGTGCGTTCATGCTTGTTGTGTGTGTGTGTGTGTGTGTGTGTGTGTGTGTGTGTGTGTACTAAGGGAGTTTAACACATCTGGAATGTCTTTTAAGCCTTGTGAATTAAAACGCCACGCTGTTGTGTAGCAAATGTGTGTGACACATACCTTGGTCTGTCAAATGGGTGGAAGTCCAAGACATAAGGACCATCAGCGGGTCTAATGAGGTATGAAAGAGAGAAAGGGAAAGTCAGACTAAGGCAGACCTTGTTACCCACTGGCAAAATATCTCTGTATGTTGTCTACTCTTAAATGCTATAGTAAGTCAAGGCAGGGTTAGATGATTCACACACACAAACAGACACACACACACACACACACACACACACACACTAGGGCACTTGCAGGTTTTTAAGAGTGATAAATTGATTTCAGAGTGCTGCAGGCTCGTCTGTTGCTGAGATGAAGGGGACTGCTAGAGTTGCTGGCTGCACAGGAATCCCACAGAGACAATTAAACCACTGACCCGTGTCATCAAGGATTTGTTTTGCCTTCCTGTTCGGAAACGTGGTAGGGAGCTGACTGTTTGGGCCAGATGGCAGGAGCATACACTTGCACACACACTTGTGAAGCACGCACACACACGTCACCTGGCACAGCTGTAAAAAACTCCCTACTGAGAGACACAGCAGTTTCGGTCAGGGTTCAAACCTGCGATCTCAGTGATGACTTAATGGAGTGTGGCAAAAACAAATGAGTGGAGATTCATTGCTCAGCTGTCACAAACACATGTTTCGTTAAGATTCTGTTCTTTCAGCTCTAACTGTGTTGTGTTGTATGTTAGCAGCACCTGATCTTACTAATAAGACAGTGCAGGATGCTCTCTATTCTGGAGGGAAATGGATCTGGCAGTGAATTTAGACATACAATGAAGTATTTTATGAAAAACGTCTAGATTTATAGCACTTTTAAACAAGTAAACCTGCTGTTTTCTATGATTTTCTGAACTGTTGATACAAGGCAGGCTGGATCGACGCTGTCCTGTTGTTTACAAGTGCTGCAGCAGAAATCGTGACTTATCAGACCAAGCTACGTTTTTTTAGTCTTAACTTGCCCAATTATTGTGAATTTTATCCTCAGTTTTCCGTTCTTAGCTGACAGGTGTGACATCTGGTGTGGTCTTCTGCAGCTGTAGCCCATCTACTTTGAGGTTTGGCATTTTGCGTGTTCAGAGATGCTCTTCTGCATGCCTCGGTTTAAAAGAGTGGTTATCTGACTTCCTGCTGTCTTCCTGTGAGCTCTGACCTCTGACATTAACAAGGCTGCTCACTGGATATTTTCACTTTTTCAGGCCATCGTTGATTGGATGGTTGTGCAGGAAAACCCCCGAAAGATCAGCAGTTTCTGAAATACTCAGACCATCTGGCACCAAAGCCAACTAACAAACCTTCCTTATCAATTATGATGTTCAGTTTGAACTTCAGCTGGTCGTCCTGACCAGCCTTAATGCACTGAGATGGTGGCGTGTGATTGGCTGCTTAGATGTTTGAGTTGAACAGGCATATCAAAGAGAGTGGTTGGTGATTGTACATATTATTTGATCTTTAAAATATAATAATAAAAACAAACTAACATTTCAAAAGTGAAAAACATTCAATTTCTCACGTTAAAGGAAATACATGTGGGTGGTTTTAAACTTTGCTTTAAATTGCTGTTATTGCAGATGCTTTCATCAACTCTACATACGAACCTAAAAGTAACAGAAATCAAAATTTCTGTTATAAATACATGTGGAAAAGCAGCTCATGGTGTCATAAATCACCTCTGCCATGAAGTCCTGATTATGATGGTGGCCCTAAATTAGAACTGAAAGCGCCTAATATAACCTGATGACAAAGGTACGACAGCACACATGCACCCACAGCGCTAAACAGGAAGCCAACAGCGTAACCTAGATGTAAAACGGTAGGCGTCTGTAAAGCAAAAAGACATTTCGCAGGTGTGTCTTTGTCTCTTGCCTGGGTGCACTGAGGTTGCCGCATCGAGCTTGTTTGAACAAGTTAGACATAAAAGCGACGGTGACAATAGCAGGTTTATTTCTGGGCCGCTGCTCTCACAAGTGAAATGCACCTTCATGTTTTTACTGAGCCCTCTCCGCTGGGTGCATCAGGGTGGAAAACTGGGTTGGTTTTACAGGAGCCCTCAAGCATTTTCTACAACTCATTTTTCATGGCAGCTTGCCCAGGAGTGGATCATCTCTAGTGCCTACAAGCCATACTCTACATTTTTCATGTGATTTATGCAACTACTTGTTATTGGGCAACTAGTTCATTCATGTAGGATATGTCGGTAAATAGGTTTGCACAAAATTTGAATGGGAGGTGTTGTGGTTTCTTTGGTCATCCATTTTTTAAAAGACATTTTTTCTAAAGGCGTGTTTTTACAAAAGGAGGTTAAATTGATCAAATAACTGCAAAACAAGCAACATTCTCCCCAGCCTTAGTGACAGTTTCAGTTTAGGAGTATTTAAACAATGGTATACTGATGCTAAACTAACTCAGTGAAAGTGTGAGCTTTGATGCCTCCTAAATATCTCAAGAAACCCTCCAACTAAATGGTTGTGTTGGCGATTTGTGCCTGTCATATCTGCTGGCTGCAGCAGGCAACCCTGGCCAGTCTGCAGTCTAAGTGGCAGACACACACAAACTCTTGACTTCTGATCAACAGACTAGAGTTCAAGTTTTGTCTTGGCTGCTTTTATGTTTTGCTTTCACTCGTGGTTTGGTTAGGGTTTGGCACAAACCTATTTGGTTATAGTTCAGGAAAACCCCCAGTTTGGGTTAACTACATGCAGTTTTTCCCACACAACATAAAAAAGAAAAAGCTGAGAAAAAGCAAAATATCAACAAAAATTGAATCAAAACGTTTTTGAGTTTTGGCAGCTTGAATTTTCTTGTTTATCTACTTAAAATATTCCCGTGAGGTTAATGCATTCCTTCCATTTTTCCAGACTTATGATTGGCAGTAGGAGTGCACTAGGCTTTGACCTTTGGGTTTGTGTTTGCTCCTAGTTGCTGACACTTTATAATGCAGTATTGTCACAATACCTCACTCACGATACAATATTATTGAGTTTTTTTTAACATTTTGCAATATGCTGAGTTTTGGAATATCTGTTCCATCTACTGATTCATCCATTTTCTTCTACTCTCCAATTCAGAGTATCGTAGGGCTGGAGCCTATCCCAGCTGTCTGTTTTGTCCAATGAGATAAGGTTATGTCACATCAGTTATTATTTTTTCTCCAAAATGAGGTGAGTAAGTATTCCAACACTGTCACTAAAACCCGACATAAATGTTGCCACATGCTGGAATCAGTGTTTCATCAGATATCTGCAATTGAATAAGGTCAAGTTGGTAGTTACATGCAGTCTGTTTCTGATAATACAGTAATTAACTGGGATAAACTGTCAAAAATCACACATCTGTTGCTGTTTACGTAGACAGACGTTCACATTTTTAAAAAAAATCACATTTCATGTTTACATTTTCACACAGCAAACTTCCTGTTCTACAGGAATATAACCAGAATACAACCAGCTGGCCGGCTGTTGCAAATTTTATGTTTCTAATACTTTTTAACATTACATTTGATTGTTAAGCCCATCGGTATACTGCAGTTATGTGAACAAGAAAGTTCAAGTTGCCAGAACTTTTGTCTAAATGTGTGTATATTAGTAAAATCAACAAAAACTATCAAGAGTTGAGAAAACTCAAAAAGCTTTTGAATCTTATTGTCACAATATTTTGATTTTTAAAATAGTTAAGTTTTCTCAGTTTTGCACATAGAATCACAAGTGCACTCTGCAGTGCTTTTTAGATATGCTTTATCCAATCACAATTGTTGTACTAATATTGAATATTGTTTCGTCCCCTGACTCATATCTTGAAAGTTGAGTTGCTGCTAACCAGCTTCTCCATGCCTTTTCTGTCATTTTTGACTTGGTTGCTGTTATGGTAGTTCTTCATGTCGTTCAGCTGCTTCTCCAGAACCTCTTTTGTGTTGATGCAGTATCTTTACTACACTGTCATGGAGATCAGCTAACAGATGGAAGGCCCTTTTAGGGAGAACCTTGAGTGTGTGCTGCTACGTCAGGCTCATGTTAGCTGCAGAGCAGAACAAGGTTTACTTTAAAAAGGTAGACTTAAAGTCTCCTCTCTCAGTGCAGGGGCAGCTGACGATCTCTGTTATTTATTGACATTCATTTAAGAAACTTCTTGTGCACTTCCGTTTGTGTGCCCGCACATGCACATGCAATTGCATACTGGCACCAACACTTGTTAGAAACCTCCATTGCCTTTCCTGCCTTTCCAGGATGCTGCTACATCTAAAACTGACAACAGCACAGCACATGATTTACATGCACTTACTCACACAGACTGTGTACCACACAAATTACCTATGTGTTTTACTGGAAGAGGAAAGTCTGAGGCGTCAGCAGATTAGCTCAAAATCTGTAGTGAAACCAGGTAAAAGGTGTGAATCCTCTATCCATCTTTAACAAGTCCAACTTGAGTTAACCCATACTTTTGGGTAGATAGTGTACACAGCAATGTGAGATTTCTCTGATTGTTTGGTAACAGTCTGGTGCTGGCTGCATAAAAAAGTTTGTTTTTACAGTCACGTCTTAGCCAGAGTGTGCAGAGGGGCCAGCAGACCGCGGCTGCCTTTCATGGTTGGCAACAAATTCAGACCTTCAGCTGCAGCATGAATGACTAGCAGTGCGATGACATGACTTTCCTAAATGTGCACTAACAGGTAATGGTTAAATAATTGAGTCTGTGCAGCTTATTTTACCCTGCATCCACCCCCACCCCCCGGAAGAAACAAATGATCAAGATTTGAGCTGATCTGCACAGATCTGGACAGGGATTTCTCTAATCCTCTCTCTCCATTATTGTGTCTCTTTCTCTTTTTTCTTTTTTTCCTGTCACTACATTGCCTACATTCATTTTTTCTCCTCAGATAAGATCAGACAGGTGCTTTCAGTGCACCATGCAAGTAGTTACAGATAATAAAATAAAGGTGTTCACGTTCATATGTGTGTTATTTTTATTTACCGTAAGAAATAAATAGACGGAAACCTCTGCACTCTGACAGAAATATGCATTTTTAGTTTGATTTTAATATTCTCTGAAGTTTCCTCGATCATTCAAGTCTCGCGTAAAAATAAAAATCAGACAGCTGTTGGAACTGTGAGTCCATAAATTCGATGAAGTACCCAGCAACAGATTGTCGCGGGTTCACTTATTTATACAGTGTAAGTGCGGACATGCAGGTCACGGAACAGTCATGAGTGGATCAGTGTGATAAGGGTGTGATGGGGTGATGACCGATGGGCAGATGTGCAGTCTTGCAGTCTTGCAGTTACTGTGAAACATTTGTTTCAGGATGAGTTGGTTGGGAGCTGCATAAACAAATTTCCTGAGTGTGTGTTGAGTCTTTGAAGAGTTGACTTGCAGTGGGTGTGCAGTGATACCGCAGGGAGAATACCTTACTTCGATATTAAAAGTGAAAGAGATGGCGCTTCAAGTATCCTGAATCAAAATTTTTAGGAGAGTTCTGGAATGACAAAGGTGGTGGTTGCCTTGCCTCTGCCTCCAAAGAAGCAATAAACATACAAACAGGGAATATGTGAGGCACATGTGCTTGTTAGCATAAGGATGTAGGTAAGTCTACTTATTGTTTTTCTTGGCTTACTAAATCTATAATCTGAATTACCATGGCATTTGCTCAAGAGCTCTGGAATGCACCAGGGGTGTTGTTCATGTCAACACTATGGAACAAGCTTTGTTTTTTTTCCCTATAATAATCTTTTGTAATTCTACTCAAGCAGTTTTATTGGAAAAGTTAAGACTTTCTCTCCATTCATTTCGATAATAATTGCTCAGAGGTGCTACCAAAATGGTTGCCTAATGGTGAGACTTGCTTCTACATGGATTAAAATGAACAGCTATGCAGTTTACCCACTATGGAGGTCTTACAATTGGTACCAAAATTAAACCTGTGTTCTTTGTAATGGCCAGCTGGGAAAATATAGTATTACAATATTAATCTTACCTAGTTATCCAGAATTCTTAGGCAGTATTAGTATTCCTAGTATGTTTCAACTTTGTATCCAGTGTATGTTACTATTTAATCCTAACTTTAAGACAACTATTTTATCTGTTTATCCATCATTGTTGGCTAACTATTGCTGCACAGCTAATGCACTCTAACTGGAGACATACTTGCTAAATGACTTGTTGCAGGTGGCAATATCATAAAGCGTAGAGGATTGCTAGAACATCGTTGAATCACTCCGGCCTCTTTGTGACATTGGCGATAATACTTTCACTCAGCATGAAAAGAAAATCAGTGAGAAAAGATCATCTTTATCTCGAAATTTAAAAAATAAAAGTCCGGATGAATAGAAAGCTGCCTGTCAAAAAAGAATTTTAATCTGGCCATTATGTGGCCTCCAAACACTTCTTCAGTGTCTGTTTGATGACAATGCTATCCCCCGGCCAGACTGCTTCATGAAAATCCTGAATAACTCCTCTGTGTTTCTTTGAAACCACAATTATGACCACCATTTTTCCTTCATATTCTTTTCAGAGCCAATTCTCTATCCCCCTCGCCATCTTACTCTAATGTGGCATCTGTGGGCAATTACCATTAACTTTTCATACAAGGCCAGCCAACAGAGGAAGCTGTTGTATTGGCGCTCACAGCATGGATTTGCTGGCAACGTAGAGAGACGGCAGGAAGGAGGACTAGTAGGAGGGTTAGACGGCTGCTGAGGAGGCCTATTCATGTCTCGAGGCGAGCCCACACTTGACTAGACACTTATTGTAGTGGTGACCTTCCTGTCACCATGCAGCTAACACAAAACAGCTTCATATGAGGCGCATGTGTTGTTTGTCCCCTTTCCTGCGAGTCAACCCTTCCTTTGGTCTCGTTTTTAGTCGTTATTAATATTTCTTTTCCGAGTTATTGCATTCCTTCAATGCCCCAGTGTTTGGCTGGTTTAAAGCCCCTTTTAACAGTTATTGTATTAAATTATTATTTAATTATAGTTTTAAGTGTGACCACTTATTATTTAACTTATTTATCGCAAGTGTGACAGTATTAGCCAGTTAAGGTCACTGACTTACATGATATGAATGTTCTTCTAAAGTCTTTTTGGCTTGAGTTCAAGGGTTCATTTGTTTTACTGACTCAAAGACAGATTTTGCTGTTGCATTAGTCTGCACCTGTGCAAGGCTCGGACTGGCCATCAACAGCACATTTAAAGAAACAGTTACATTTTTATCTTGATGTGAGCGTGTGAGAACAGAATATTGCTTGTTTGAACGAATGGTGGTAAAAATTTATTGTGGAAAAGGGCAGTGAGATGCTTTGTTTGTTCCCTGACCTGTCCTTTTTTAATGCTTTCTTTAGTTTCATTGTGTTATGTAAAGTGTTGGTCTCCAATAAAATAATCCTGTTACTTTACTGATTACTTAAAAACCTGATACAAAACCTGATAATGTAATAAAGTTCTATTTTTTCTGCATAATCCATCATATAAAATTGAATCAAATGAAAAAATCTCTTTTTAAAAAATAGCTTTATTAGTTTTAATCTTGTAACTTTATGCACATGGCATCAAGCAAAAATTACAATTATACGCAACAGTCTTTGACTGGAAGAAATTTGTTTAACATTTAAACCTATTTTCTGCATATTCCAGCATATATAATAAAATAATTTTTTTGTGTTTACACTCACTCTTTCAAATAGATGCAAGTAAAACACAGAAAGAAAGAAGTTTTCTTCCTACACAGAGTGAACAGCGGACGCTAATGTTTTTGTCACTTTTTAACGAATCAAACTCAAAGTAATGTCAGTACCTCCAAGCTTTAAACGCTGCATGGTCGTACTCTCTCCCGCACTCCATATTATCCATTGTTGATCTGCACACGTCTGTTGCTGCCACGAACGTTGCATGTGTCATGAGACACTCACAAAATCACAGTTTAGTAATGCAGAAACGCAGCTTGCTTACGGGAAAGTAGCAGTCATCTAATTACTTTTTTTGCAATAGTAATCCCTTACTTTACTCGTTACTTGAAAAAGTAATCGGATTACATCTCATCTCTGGTTATGTATAACTCTTATCTTTGCCTTTGACATTAAATGAGGGTTAAATCTTGTCCTCCGGTGTTTACTGGGTATTAAAGCTAGAACTCAGTGCTCTAACCAAGGTTAACCATGAGACTCAGAATTATTTGGCGTAATTCAGTCTTTGGTTTTACATGAATTCCCCGCTTGCCCGTCCTGGAAGAGGGCATGGTGATTGGTCGGCTACTCCTGTTTTTAGTTGAAAGGGAAATCCTAAAAGCGCCAGAATCAACCTTATAAAGTGCTCCTTTTATTTATTGTTGAGGATCTAATCATCACTGGTTCTAAGATGCTATGAAACATAAAACCCATCGTCAGTCTCAGTCCGCTCTCCCGGGGCTGTTACTGTGTAATCTCTTTCTCTCTGTTTTGTCTTCTGTCTCTCTTACCCTCTGTCACTGACTTTTTGTTCAGTATTTTCTTTCTTTCTTTTTGTCTCTTCGTCCCTCACATTATTGTTCAGTCTTGTGCTGCCACCTTATAACAGACCAGAATGGTAGGCGGGGGAACCGGTCTTACATTCTTGCTGAGAAAAGTCCCATACCAGGCACAAGGGCTATACACTGCTTTGCTCTCTCCAGCTGCATTTTTGGCAGCGATATATGCCATGAAGCTATGAGGTGTTGGAACATTTAAAGTGATGAATGGCAATGCTGCAGGCTAATTCTTACAGAGATGTTTTCCATCGAGTCTTTTGTGTTGAATTATCTGCAGTTGCCAGTAATTACCTACTGTTTAAACTAATAATGATACCATCAATTAATCCGAAAAGATTTTACGTAAAACTTTTCCCGACATGTTTTTATTGGCATTTTTTGTGTCCATAGACAGTATGAAAGATGGATTTAGTGCTTTGAGGGAAATGAAGAGAAGCACTTTTAGCCTTAAAGCTTGCAATGTTTTTGATAACCACCAGGGGGGCGATAGCTGCCACACGAATGCTTCATTTGCTTAATGTGTAAATAACGTCCTATTTCCTAACAGTAGAGTGTAATTCAAAGTCGCCTGGGTTTATAGCTTGATCATATCTGCATTGCTCAGGAAATTCAGTTACAGCCTTCTCAATGCTCTGACAAGATGAACGTGAAGGATTTCATGCACTGAAACAAAACTCTGTAACTAAAAGGCAGAAACAGGTAAACGGATGCAGATGTTTGGCATAGCAGACAGACAGACGTGTACATGGATGCATACACAACAAACAGCTTGTTTATGTTGTTTGGACATGCAGATGACTGTTTTCGGTCCAGAGAGATATTTTGTGTGGTCTGTGTCCATCTCCTCCCCACATAGTATCACACTGTTTATTCTCTGCTTTGCTGCACTGGATTTCCTTTGGGTTTTTTATGCTCTTTGACTTGGTGCAGCATGTCTTTTTTTTTTACCCATCTTTCATCTTCTCCCGACATGACATAAAAACCCTTTTCTCTCCATCTGTTGTTCTGTTTTTCCTCTCCTCTCTGCCTCGATGCATTCCAGGTCATCTCCAGTCAAGAGGCAGCGTGAGGTCGCGTCCCATTATCACGCTATAACGTCCTCGGAGAACTTTTCCCAGCCTTAATGAATGCACCCTTGCAACTTTTGCAACTTTTTTTTTTTTTCACTGGCATCACTGTCACAGTTTGATGTGTTATGAACTGTTCGCTTCCCAGCAATGGTTACCTTGAGGTTGCTCTGCACAGATAAAAAGGCTTGTCTTCCTATGCAGACTGCTTCATCAGAATTGTGTGGGTGTGAATTAAAGTGCAGCGGGTCGGATTTTGAATGCACACACATCTGCGTGCCTTTCCTTTTTGTGCTTGTCAGTCTGAAACTGCTTCCCCACGGGCCACGTGTCAATCTACAGTGGGGAAACACTTGATGCCGGTAGTCTGTGCCAATCCTTTAATCTCTTAATGACATTCATAGGAGACATTTTTCCTTTTGTGAAACACATCTGAGATTTTTGGATTATGCAAAACCAAGAGTGCAGGAAGTGTAGGTGTCGATTTTTTACTTCCCGCTTCTGCCCCAGTTTTGCGTTGCCAATTAAATCTGTCCTGCTTAGATAGCTCACTAGTTGAGAGACATGATTGTACTCAGAGGCAGATTTGACCTCTGACCTGCTCTCATTGTTTGGGCTTCTGTTTATCTTTGTATAGCTAAGCAGCTTTTTTATGCCGTTCCCCTCTGCATTAAGGCAAAAGGACATTCTAGCAATTCTGCCAAGCATATTTGTAAGCAGATAAACTTTGCATTTAGATGTTAGGGTGTATAAATTATTAGAGAGTAATGGTAAAATCTGGTTCTTGGAGTAAAAGGGAGCATTTCTCTACCCACTGTTATCAAATGCTTGCCTACAGGAGACTCATGGGTTACTCTCCATATATGTAGGTTTTTTTCCTTACAGCATAAAAGGCTGTTGTTGCAAACTGGTGGTCTGTAAATAGAACTGAATAAATATTGAATAAAATAAGTGTCTTTTTTTTAGCCTCTACATGGGTGATAGTACCTCTAACCCATTGTTAAGGGAGAGCAATAAAGCTTTAGTACAGGTACTAAAACTTGCCAATATTACATTTACTAATATGTGTCGACCCAGAAGATCGAATTGATTTTTTCTTATGATTTCGCACCTAATGTAGTCAGTATTAGTCACTGTCAGCTTTTCAGTTTCACAAGAATAAAAATCTGCTTTTAAGTAACACATTCCTTGGAAAAGTTGATCATCGCATATCTAGCCTGATATTGATCAGTTCTCACACTTATCATACTGCAGCTGACAAATTAGACTAGAAGTAGGCCGCAAGGTACTCGGGCTCCTTACAGGAATGTGAGGCATTTCCTAGCCTACAGTGTAGCTGTGAAAGGCAGACAGGATGAACACGGCACATTTCTGTTTATTTTAATTCTGCTTCTGATTGTACCGGTGTCCTCAAGGCAAAGTTTCTAAAGTTTATAAAATCAAATGAGATTTTATTCCCTTTGTGACATTTGAAACATCAATAAACGGCTGTAAACAAGCGATTTTGTCAATAAGAAGCCTTGCAGCGTCATTTAATAATTCAAAATTGTTTTTGCAAGGTGTGCAACCAGATCACGTTTGACTAAAGCTGTTTTATGGCACAGAGGGAGGTTGCTTATAGAGGAAGGTGAGGGTAGTGGTTTTCTTCTAAAATGGATGAGGAGCTCTTGAGAGTTTCTGTCGTGGCAGATGGTGCAGAGATTCAAAAGCAGATGGAAAAATTGCTTGAATAACGTTCATCTTCTGTGAATGAGAAAACCAAGCGTCACTAAGGAATGGGATGCAAGGTTTCAAAGACGTCTTTGTGACAGGACACGAAGGTTTAGACTACAGTGTGGTCTTAATCAGCCTGTCGTTTTTATAAATTATTCCAGTGTGTCGTATTTGACAGTTGGATGTGTTTGTGTACACACATACAGTAGCCTTAAGTAGCAGCGTCACTTGCGTGTGGGTTTCTTTTTTGTGGTTTTGTGTGTGTGTGTGTCTAAGTGGGTGGGATATGTTCCAGCACCCCTGTGCGCTGATGTGAGTTGAGTTGTAGCTGCACAGCGGCTGATTGACTAATGAATTGCTCACTGTCGTGTAATCTGCGGTAAGAAGATAAAAGACAGACGCCGCAGGACAATCAAAGCAGCGTTTAGACAGATGGTTTGAACTCATTAAGACCCCCCACTGTGAGTCTGTCAGCGCGTTTTGGAGCACAGTCAAACTCGTAAATGAACAATCTACAGATTGATGTTAGAATTTGGAAAAGGAATCAGTGATGTGGCATATAAACAGGCAATCAGTGGTGGGCTTAATTGTAAGAACGCACAGAAACGTACCGATTTACCAGTCTGTTAGCTTTTTACCAATATATTAGTATTGGCATTTATATTGGCCAATGAATGAACATTTAAAAGATAGACATCGGATGGATACTGTAAATAAGTAAACAAATAACTACACATGACAAATGTTGGGAAATCTGTTTATGTTTCATGTATCTCAAAGAAAAAATATATGTTGGCCGATATATTGGGATGTTTTTTTTTAAATCACCAAATAACTGTATGAATATCAGTCGACATCCTCACTTTCCTTCCTGTGTATGGGAGATAGAATTTTATAATAGATAAATAGCTGAATTCATCTGATCGTGAGTCCAGATAATTCAGTTCAGTGCAGCTGAATACTCTGAACACTGATGTCTCTGAGGAGGAAAATATTGGCACCAAGCTGCTTTACAGTCTTGTTCTGTTTTACAATGTTTTTATTTTGTCAAATTTGAGTCTCATTTTTTTGGGTTGAGCCTAATTATAACTAACCTGGGCAAAATCATTTTGTCATCCAGCGCATTTAATAAGCAGGCTGCAGAAAGAAAACGTAAAAATAGTAGTAAATATTGTATCAACGAGAGGAGGTGGCTGCTTGGATTACGGCACAAAGACTGATGGGAATATAAACTGTTATGTTCGTATTATTCGTTTATTTGTGCTTTTTCAAACATGTTGCATGTTTCGGATATGCAGCTGAGAACAAGATTTAGCATCGGGTCCAACTTAGACTTCTGTGGTGAATAATCTTTTCTGGCCAGCGTTCGGCCTCAGCGTAGCTGCCAAAATGTTAAATATGGCTGTATCCCCACAGCCGTCTTATAACCAGGAGTCGGGGTATAGACATAAAAGTTAAAGTCTCCTCCTAATAATGTATAAAGATCTAAATTACCTTTATACATGTTACTGTAAATCTTCTATTCAGCAGTGTACTGTTATATTTTTACGGTAAGAAACCATCATTTTAGAACACTGTAAAAGAACATTTAATGCTGGCAAATTTAGAAAGTCAGGAAGTCCAAAAGTCAACATACAATTTTAATTAATGTTTTTGGCAAGGAAAGACGTGACTGCTCTTCTGTTTTATTTGTTTATGTCATTCATCATTTCTTGTTTTTACTTACTGACATGACAGAAATTCTGTTTCTGTAGCGGCAGATGTTTAATCATTTATTAGTGTTTGTTTTAGAGGTAGTAGCAGATTAGAGAAACACACACATGCACTCATCATCCAAACTCTGCAAACAGAAAGGAAATGACCTACTGTGTTATGACTAACATCTGGCACAGATGAGAGCCCAGAGCAAATGCAGTCCCTTTGTAGGGGGTTGGGATTGAGGGTAGGATGATAGAAGCACGCAAGATAATTCAATGCAAATCTATAGCCTTTTCATGCATTGTTACATAACCGTAAAGAATAATTAAAAAAATTGAGATGCACAGTTGTGGGAAGCCTCCGGGAGCAGGGTTTTTGTGTGCAAAAGGATCTGTAGGAACAGATGAATGCAATCAAATGGCAGTAAATCAGAAAAGCGCTGCCCTGAGAAGAAAAACTACTTTAACACTGAAGTTGAAATGGCCCCAGTGGTGCTGTTTGGCAGGTAGTAGTGCCTATTAGAACAGAGCAGTGCCAGTGTAATAAAGTTCAAACCCTCCTGGGCTGTCTGAGTTTTAATCTTATGCTGAGTCCAAGCCAGTTAACTTGGAAGTGCACTGATAATTGTCAGTTTTATAACACATTCTTGCTGGAGAGCAAAGGAAACACCAGGGCTCCTTACTAAATATATCATATATCCATCAAATGAAAATAAACATTGGACCTGAAATTTAACAGTTGTCTGGTATTATTATTAGAAAGAACTGCACGAATAAAATCCAAGTAACAACTTCACTAACACTCAATGGATACAGTAGTAGGTACAGCTTGCCTTTGCCCTCAGATCTGCCTTAATTCTTCATGGCAAGTGCTGGAAACATCCACCAGTGATTTTGGTCCATATTGACATGATAACTCACACAGTTGCTGCAGATTTGCTGGCTGCTCACTCAGGTTATGAATCTCCCATTACACCACATACCAGAAGTGCTCTGTTAGATTTAGATCTGGTGACTGTGGAGGCGTTTAGGTACGGTGAACTCATCGTTATGTTCAAGAAACCAGTTTGAGTTGATTTGAGGAATGTGACATACTGTGTGATCTTGATGGATACCATGTGGTCATAAAGGCATGAGCATGGTCAGCAACAATGCTCTGGTAGGCTGTGATGTTTAAATGGTGCTCAGTTGGTACTAAGGGGCCCAGTGTTTGCCAAAAACATATCTCCTACACCATTACATCACCACCCTGAAACAAGCTAGAAGGCAGGATGGATCCATGTCCTCATGTTGTTCACGCCAAATCCTTGACCCACCATCAGACTATTGCAGCAGAAACCAAGATTCATCAAACCAGGCAATGCTTTTACAATCTTGTCCAACTGGTAGCAGTTGGTGAGCTGGTACAAACTGTAGCCTCAGTTTCCTGTTCTTAGCTGACAGGAATGCTACCCAGTGTGGTCCTTTGCTGCTGTAGCCCGTTTGCTTTAAGTTTAGTATACTGTGCATTCAAAGATGCTCTTCTGCACGTCTTGGTTTGTAACGATTCGTTATTTGAGTTGCTATTGCTTTGCTATCAAAGGCAACAGTAATGCAAAAGACTAATCTAGGGAATCTGTCAAAAGTCAGTATATTAAGGTTGCAATGAAACTGGCTTCAGCCAGCTGAAAACTTTTATTGGTTTTCAACTGGCTTCAGCCAGCTGAAAACTTTTATTGGTTTTCCACAATTCAAAATATGTAAAAATAAAATTATGCTGGTATTAAGGCATGACCACACCATGCAAGTATATTTAAATCAAGTGGAATCACTGGGATTTGTGGATTTGCTTCCAGCAATGAAACAAAAGCACAGAAATTTAGCCAGACATCACTGATCTTTGAGGCAAAGTGAGCCAAGGGGTTTTAAAATAAAGAAAACATTTCTCTCTGAGAACATGAATTGTTACAAAAAGTAGAAGACAGTGCCTGGAGTCACTGATACAGATGCGCATTGACATCTTGTGTCGTGGGAATCTAGCTAAGCTAAGCCTGCTTACTTCCAAGAACTCTAAAAGCTTTTTTTTTGCTCTTCCGTGACTTCTTGCTGAATGAAATTCTGTACAATCACAGACAAAATGCCAGGGGTGCTAAATGTGCTACTGGAGAGAAAATAGAAAAGAAGCTCAGATGGATCCTGCCAATGGAAACAATGAAAAGTAACACAAAAACCAACCCAGTGCCCAGAGATTATACTGGACAGCAGGAAACAGTTGATGCCTGGGTGTTTTAATTGACTGTTTTTTGCCTGGCTGGCAGGTACGCTAGGTCACCAAGTGTCACTTTGTCACAGGGTTTCTAAAGCTAAATAGTCTGAAGATGCATGGATTAAGTTAACTGTGTTATTCGGTCTTTGCATGAAAGAAGTTGATGTAATACAGCACTTTGATTTAAATATAGCTAGATATTGCATATCCAGTATTTTTGTAACCATCCTACCAAAGCACCCAACCAATTTTTTGGGCAGTACACTGAATATTAAAAAGCAGAGTAAATGAAAGTCTCGCACCCTCAAAGAGGAGCCAAAAAGAAAGAAAAAGAACAAAGAAGGCAAGAGATTTAGAGAATAAAAGTGCGATAGTGCAGAGAGCAGATTGTGGCCTGCTTAACATGATGAGCCACTGAATATCAAAGCTTATTGACATGCAGTCACGGTAGCTTTCCATGGCACAGTTACTGGTTGCTTCAGCCTCAAAGACCAGAATAAGGGAGCAGTGTCAGGACAAGTCTTTGTTTTATTCTGTCTCGACACGTCAGCAAATGTCACTCCATGTAAAGCGGATCCAATTACGCTACCATTCTGCTGTAGTCCCCTGAAAGCACAGCAGGCTGTACACAGAAGTTCATATTTCCTTTGAGGTAACACTTTGACATGACAAAATTGGAGTTTTGATGGCAAATTGAAGCCAAAATAAGAACTTAAAAGTCTTTAAACGTTCTTTTTTGCTATCATAAAAAGTATGCTACTTCATCCGGAGCAAGTAGTCAGTCTTAATGCTTTCAACAAGGAGAACTGAAATATGAAGGCTCTTTACTGGCAAGTTGGATTATGCGATGACACTACCTTTTGCTTTTTCGCTGAATTTGACTCATTGATATCAATGACACCACATCCTGCTGACGACACTATCACAGCATCACCTCCATTGAATCGGTGGGCAGTACTAGCTTCTGTGGCTGAACAGCAGGGCGATGTCATGTGGCATACAGCACGGGGATTACATACCCTAATCTTCCTGTCATGAAAAATCCAACTAGAGGAAAAAAAGAGGAGAGAGATCAAGATTATGGAATAACAAATGGCGAATGTTACAAAACAAGATGAAAAATGGGGATATTGATTTTGGACCGCATTGCACCTTCAACCAAACGGAGACCTGCAAAAACCTGATGCGAGGGGGCTGAGGCGAGCGCTGTGTAGTATATGCATGTGAGCGAGTGTGTAGATAGAGCAAATTTCGACCTTACTTAAAAAGTGCATATCAGAGTGCCTGAGTTCATGTTGCCGTGCACACACAGTATCACCACTACAAAATAAGCAAAGGATGTGGTGAAGCAAAGGATTTTAGTGAAGCCTTCTATTTGCAGGGGTGTGTTTATAAAAGAACGCGCAGACTCCTTCATGTGACCGCAGAGGGACCAAAACACTGACACAGGCAGCTGAGAGGCGAAAAGAACGGAATCCAACTTTTGTTTGATATTTTACTTTGTGACCAAAAATTGCGTTGGCCCAGTGCCTGAATGCACTCTACATCTACATATGCATTCTCAACTTTCAAAGAAGAATTCTAAAATACTTTATTAGATAATCTGAGTTCAAAGCCACATTGTAATTACATCTGTTTGATCATTTTGAAACTTGGCAGTAGCACGCTAGTGTTTACTGTATACTGTACTGTGCCAGACTTTCTTGTAATTTTTAAAAAGTGGTCCTGAGCAATAGTTCTGCAGGGTTTCTAAAGGTCTTTCAGTCTTTCATCGGCACTTATTTTCAGTCCAGTCCTTGTACCGGACCTTTTCAGAGGAATGTTTTGTTTGTAAAACCACTTAACACTGACCTATGAATCATTCAATGATGAAAAAAACCCAACTCAAAGGAGGAGAGAGTGTTGTGTCTACACGTAACAGACAACATAGCAAAGAATGCATTTTAAACTGAGTCACTTTGCTAGCAGCCAGTTGAAAAAACACACGATTTCTTTAGTTGAATCTATAAAAAACGTTTGACAGACATAAAACAGTATTTTTGTACCAATAAACCACAAATTTTTACACAAAGCCTAAAACTTGGTCAAATCTGAGCATGCTGTGCAGTGTTTCCTTGAAAGGTTTTAAGAAACTAGAGAAGTGGAGGACAGGCCTAAATGCTATTTACAGCAGATGAACAGTATCTGAAAGTCATGACTTAAAGAAATAGGAAATAATCCAACAAAGACCTGACACAGGACCTTAGAGATGCATCTGGCCTTTTGGTTCATCAGTCTGTCTCAGTGAAGAGTGGCTGTCAAGAAGCCATTTTTCTTAAGAAAAGGAAACAGGGAGAAAAAACAGAGATGTGCCAAATTACACAAGAACTGGATTTAAAATCAGTTGCCTTAGGTCTTTTTAGGTCTAAATTTTTTGCTTCAGATTCTCATCTAGGTCAGGAAAGAGGTAAAATAGTATCTACAGCCATCTGTAAAACGCAGTGGAGGCTCTTTCATGGGTTGAGGCTGCATTTCAGACAGCAGAGTTAAAGATCTTGTCAAAATAGATGGAGTTACTAATCCAGAAAGATTGAAGTGTTGTTGTATGTTTAGCCAGTATGACAGTGATCCCAAACACACTGCCAATACAGTAAAAATTTCCATTTCTGGATAGAAAACCACACAATGATTTTAGTTTGGTGTGTTAGCATGTTAGTAGTTATTTATAACAGGGTCTTTAAAGTGTAAAGACCCTGTTATACATTAATTTTGGGCCTTAAAGTGTCTGAAAACCTCCACATTCTAAAGTTATTTTTATAAATGTATAAAATTTTATACATTTTTATTTTTTTGGAGAGTCGAGGGGGGTATATTGATCATGCAGTAACAAAACTATAAATTAAAACCAACATGTTGCCAGTAGCCACTAATGGAAACTACAGCGTGTATAAAGCACACCCAGCTTGTGTTTTGTATTGCAGTGTGGGGTGTGTGCTAATGTGACATACCCACTCATAAGTGAACATGTTAGGTGTTAAAGCTGTACAGTTGCGCAGGAAGTCAGAAAAACATCGGTTGCCATAACACACCACCAGCAGTACCGAAAATCCCACTCCAGTGAAACCCACTCTGCATTAGCAGCATCACTCCTGTAACTCCAGACAGTGCTTGGAGCTACGCCGACATTAAAGTGGTGGTGCTCTGGACTAATTCTGGCTCTGTGATTCTCATTCGTATCCCTCATCATTTTCTTCTGCCAATATGGATGTGAAATAAGTCTTAAAAAGCATTTATAATCATCTTAAACAGGTCATTAAGAAATCTTGCTGGACTAAAGACAAAGCACAAAGAGCAAGCTGATGAGGGTGTGATTAGTTTTGCAGACTTTAAATGTAAAACAGAGTATTGGATAAGGTGAAAATTAAGCCTAATGATTTACCTCGAGAGAGAAACATCTGTGCAAAATTTCATGGCAGTCTAGACAGCTCATGCAAAACCACAAATATAAACCTCCTGGTGGCGGCTGAGCAATCGGGGGGATCGTCAAAGTCAGTAGACTTATCCCCTGGGAACCATGAATGTCTGCACAAAATATTTGGCAGTCTAAGGCAATGTAGAGATACATTAGTTGATAAGGGATGACGCTGCCGCTTCTTGAGTCTTATGTTCTGCTGTCACTGACGGTTTGTGTTGATATTTAACATGAATATTTATAGTGTAGGCTGTGTATTAGAGAACAATACAGTTAAGGTTGAAGCAATCCAAAAGAAGGTACGATTATTCTGTCAGGACCGACGTTTTTACCACCTAGACAAATGATTGTGCTGAACCCTTCCACTTTTCATTTAAATCTGTCACAACCCCTCCAAAATAAACTGTGCTTAGCAGAAATGAGTTTGTTTTAGCCAAACCAAACCTCCCAGACTCCACCAACCTGAATAGCTCCAGCGTATAATACAGCTAAACATACTGTCTACAACAAAGAACATGCACAACTCACGCTTCTTGTTGTGTCACTACTCCTACTCCCATCTGCAGCTGAGTAATCAGGCTTTATTTGTGCAAACGCCCACCCCATACCGACAACATCGAGTTCACACCTGCTCTGTAGGAACTGCCGTGTAAAGATCACTATCAAAATAGACACGGCCTTTTCGCCTGAGAGCAGATACACAAGAAAATCGGATTTTGCTGAAAAATACACTCTTGAAATGACAAGCCAAGTTATCCAAAAAAGAGATACTTCCTTCGTGGTTTTGCTGCAACTCTATAGGTTTGTGTGCAGGAGTTCTTGGGCTTTGGAAGTACATGCCATCCTGTCTGGATTCGTTTGTATCAAGAAATACTCCTGCTGCTGCCTTTGATTTTCTGGCCAGAAGTCTGAATATCGGCTCCAGGATCACCTATGATGGAAGAGATTATTGTTGACTTTAATGACTTTATGGCAAAAGAGGAGAGCCTGTAATTTCACTCACAACAATTCGCAGCTGAAACCTACGGGAGCTCCTCGACGGTGGTCGCTCATTACTTCTCACCAGAGCCCCATGCAGATGTCCTATTATGCAGTAATAGTCCCCTTCAGTCATGCACAATGACTTCCACTTGGCACAGGCTGTAACTGTGATCTGAGAAAGACTTCTCAAAATGAGCTGAAATGCAGCTATCCTGCAGGGGCTCCAGTGGCGCAATCGGTCAGCGCCCGGTACTTATAAGACAGTAACCTGCAGAGTGATGCCGAGGTTGTGAGTTCGACCCTCACCTGGAGCAGTCAAGTTTTATGCTCCTTGGTTTATGAGATTTAAGCCAGACCATGTGTGTGCGCGTGGGAGGGTAGAGTAGTGCTAAGTTGATGACAACTTGAACCCCACAAACCAGAAACACTCATCCCACTGCTGGCTTTTGATAGCTACACAATACTTTGTCTGATATTCTTTAAGCAATGAGCACAAACTAGTTTAAAAATTATACTGAAGACAGTGCTTGACTCTCCAGCACAGCAAGAACTTTCCACAATATACCACATATAGAACATCAATTACACCAACACAGATAATTAATCAGATAATCCACATATGCCAGTAGATCAGGATCGTTTTTAGAGTAGAGTAACTAAATAAACAGTGAGACCGTAAACAGACAAAATGTGCGCAGGTCTTGTATCACACATCATTAAGCAGCAGCAGCTTTGAGAAAAAAATGACAGTTTTGGTTCTGCACATTATTAAAAAGTTCCAGAGCAAACATTCACAAACTGAGGAAATGTCTCATGAATTCCCATACAGCTGCTGTGGAAACAGATAAACAGGAAAACCCCTTTTCACTCTCTGAGTGCCTTCAAAGTCATAAACCAGTGAGCAACTGGGTTCAGTGGAAGCTTCTGCCTTTTATTTTATTTTTTTTGTCTTTCTGTCTGCTGGTGTGGCTCAGCTTGGGTCAAATTTTCTGTGTGATGCTGTCTGTTAACAGGCGGCCTGGTGCAACAGCATCCCTTTCTCTCCACATAAGTGGCGTGCTTGTGTTTTATCTGAGCACAAGCCTTCCATGTGAGCAGCTTAGTGCCACCTTGTGGTTCTGAAACATAGCTGCACCGACGTGCCTCCAAAACTCCAGGGGAGGAGTAAGTACTGGTAGGTCTTAGTTTGCAGATAAATGCTGAGCATCCTGTGGGAATGGAGAGAATATTAACTGGTGTTTAGGAAAAGTTCAAGTTCAGCTGAAATAATGTGTCATGTGTTTGCATTAAGGTATCTAAATATGCTGCAGTGCTGCTTGTAAGACAGCAAACAGCAGAGTAATGCTAAGGTTGTGAGTTTGAGCCTTACCTGGAGCAAAGGAGCAAACTGAAGCTATGAGTGTTGAGGAATTAAACTTCAGGACACCAGAGGTGTAACGGTGCAGCTTTATTCTAGCTTTATTTACCTTCACACCTGTCGCCAGAATAAGAAAATAGTGGCCCGTTGCTCCTAATACTATCAGCATGTTTATTTCAGTCTCAATAATTCAGTCGACACAATCATCTGAATGATCTAATAATAGATTTGCTCAACTGTGGTTCAGTGTCACTCCACATTGTGATTCAGTTTGTTTGGAAAAAACTTCAAGTTGTTGGCAGACTAGTGGCTCATAATTTGGATTATTCAGGAATTTGCCTCAGTACTGTGTCTGTGCGAGGTCGCATCACGTGGATTACAGCTGCTTATTGTTAGCACATTCGGTCTGCTGTCTGCGATTTTTTGGCTTGAGCACTGAGCACTTGTCCGAAAAACCCATTTCCTTCTCTGTTTGTGTTGCCCAGCTGGCAGGTGTCGGGGGAGGCAGCGAGCATGGATGAGCCGAGCAGCAGGAACAGCAGCCTCCAGAGGAAGAAGCCACCATGGCTGAAACTGGACATCCCAACCATCCAGCTGACACCGGATGACACGCCAGCGCCCAACCAGGTGAAGGCACAAGTCTAAAAAGCATGTCTGGAGTAAAAGGAAGATAAGAGAGTAAAATTCTGACTACAAGCACAAGTTTTACTGGAAAAAAATCAAAACAAAAACGAATGAATTGTTTGTGAGCGCTCTCAAAAACATGTGACGGTCTTTCACGTGGTGGCAACTCAGTAAATTCCATCTAATGAAGAAGACCGTAGCACTGAAAACTCTAACCCTAGCGGATTGCTTCTTATGTGTGGCTTGTTTCTTGACATGCTGTCACTCATTCTCAGTGGTACAGAGCATGATTGCATCATCTGTGTGTGTGTTTATGTGTGTTTATGTGCTTGTTACAGCCGGTAAGGCGCCTGCGCAGCGTCAGCATGCCAGGGGAAAACCCTCAGACTTGCATTGCTGCCTTGGAAACTTCCAACAACTACCTCAGACCTCCTGCAGAGAGATTACCCTCCATCACTCAGTCCATTAAAAGGTTAGACACACACACACACACACACACAGGTATATAAAGAGAACTCCTCTATCCTCTCTTCCTATTTTCTCCAGCTGCTAATTTCCTCTTTCTGCTTCTACAAGCAAAATCCGTAATTGTAATAATTCCTCAACTAAACTATTAGATGCTTTTGCTTCCTTTCAATTAATCCTGCTCTCTTTCGTCTCTTTCCCCCCTTTTACTTTGGCCTTGCTTTTTTCTTTTTGCTTTCCCTCTTTGCCTCCCTGCAAACCTCTTACTCCGATGTGAACGTAGTGAGAAAAGGGTGCGCTTTGAACGCATCAACACCGTTCCCCCAAAGGGCCAGAGGAGCCCCAGGAGGGTGTCAACCATCCGAAGGCGGTCCTGTATCCCCAAGATACTGACCCGGCGGCGTTCATCTATACCAAAACAAATCATCAGGTACACGAGAGGTGAAGCAGGGGGGCAGGATAACAGCAAGTAGAAGCTGTTAGTTGATTTTTTTTGACTAGTGGTAGATTATTGGGCTTCAGCAAGCTCCGGGGATGTCAGCATGGACTTAGTTAGTTGAAGCATCTTGTCAAGTGAGTTTTGACTCAGACTTTTAGACTTTTATAATTTTATCCTTTAAACTACTCACCTGATCTAAAACAAGACCTGAAAATGGGCTAGAGTCTCTCAGCACAGGTTCAATTTCCTAAATCCCAAAGACAAAGCCCAAAAGGAAGTAAAGGAGTCCAGTTCTCTGTCACTCCACTTGATTTGTAGCATGCTGAAAGGTTAATATGGGTTTATTTTTTGTCCAGTGATGTTAAAAACATGTTTGTTGCTTAATGTCTATTCCAGCCTTAAAATTGAGTAAAACAGCTAAACTGAGACTGAAAACTGGTGGACTAACATACAGACATCAAATAACTACTTAGTCTTCAAAACAGCTGCTATTTGCTTGTAAGATCACACCTTTAACTCAAAAGGTGACATATCTGTGTTGTGTTTGTGCTTTATCTTTAAAACATGTTGAAATTCTTAGTAAAAATGTGATTTTACTTGATTTGTGAAGCATTTACATGCTATATTTGATTGAAATAATAGAAATAAGTTAAAAAATGTTTTTCTTTTGAAATCATGTTAGATTTGATACATTTTAGGATGATGATATGTTTATAACACAGAACGTTTTTTGTCATATTTATATTTACATTATATTAATTCAGTCATCATTTATGACTGCAAAAAAATGCTATTTTATGTCTGTCAAAATTGTTTTATATTCCACATTTTTCATACAGCGAAGAAATTGGAACAAATTATGTGATCCGGACATAACAGGCTGCTAGTGTCATGGCCGTGTGCGGGCAGGCAGGGATGGAGGACCCAAATGCAGACTTGAAAAGGGCAGATGTGAGCTTGAACAGCTTTATTGCTGGACACAAACTGAACTAAACCGAGAGATACAAACATAAGCTAAACCGGCAAGGGAGACAGAACACACAGGTTGGTGAGGGTACGACGCGACAATGAGTAAGAGCAGACGTGGACACAGAATACACACACTCGGTAACAAGGAAGTGGCGCACGATAGGGAGACACACCTGAATCCAATTGGCCAAGACGAGACAAGGGAAGCAAGACGGAATACACTAACCCGAGACACGGACCTTCAAAGTAAAACAGGAAACACACAGACAGAACTTACAGACTCAGACACATGATACTGATATGGTACACGACAGGGATGACTAGACAGGAAAGGCGGGACCAGGGCAGGTACAGAGACACCGACCAGACACTAAACAAAGGGAGCACTGAGTACAGGAAACAGAGACATGAGGAGCACAGGAACCAAAACCTAACAGTTAGAAATACAAAACAGAAATCAAACCCTAATATACATGAACCAAGATGAAACCAAAGACTAATAAAAAACAATACAAATCCAAAACACTGGGTCATTGACCCAGGACCGTGACAGCTAGTAAGTGTCCAAAGATGCAATTTACAATGGGTTCTTGCTAAGTTGTCTGTTAAGTGTAGAAACAACACTGGTTCATCCTTTGAGCTAGGTGCCTGTTTTATGCTTGAATGATTCATAGGTCAGTGTTAAGTGGCTTTACAAACAAAAATATTATTCATCTGAAAATGGTCAGGTACAAGGACGGGACTGAAAGCAGCCAATGCACAAAGAAAAACCTGAGCCTGAGAAAGCCCAGAGAAAAACACTTTAAAAAATGATAGGAAAAGTCAGTCTCCTTGGAAGCAAAATATAAAGAAATGAGGGGTGACTCATGAGTTTTGCTCAGTACTTTATGAGAGTACTAAACTGGCCTGCCTGCAGTAACTGATACATTATTAAATATGACAGCGTTGAGCGGCTGAAACTGCGTGTCGAGCAATAACTGTGCAAACATTTGTTTTTCAAAACAAAAACTACTGACGTCTTTGGTTCGCACTTTGCGATTGCTGTTGTAGGAAGAGGCGATGCAACACAAAGGAAAACACATTACTGTCCCCACTTCTTTTCCAAAAAACATTAAGATGTACAAGTTTCAGCATTTAATGTGTTGTCTTTGTTATGTTTTCAGTTGGGTTTAAAAGATTTTCAAACTCACTGGTCACAGTTTCTTCGTGCCACAGCTGTGAGGGTTTGTTGGTGTCAGTCCAGGTCATACACAAGACCACACGGTTTGTAGGAGACAACATAACGCAAACGCTCATTCTGGCTATCTTGTGTGCGTCATACCACTTCAAAGCAGCTGCTTGAACAGAATTAAATTGAATGTAAACGTTTGAAGACGGAGCCGCAACTCAAACCTGCAGATACTCTTCCAAAGAGAGCGTCCTAATGTCTTAATTTCCTCTTGCAGAAATGTATTTGCATTTGTGGAAGAAGCACAGGATGCGTTTGATGTTTGTGAGAGAATTAATGCGATTGTACGTGACTCGTGGAAGTTAGCTGAGGTCCCTCCTCCGCAACAGTTCATGAATCTATTCTAAATCTTTACTATTCAAACAAAGCTCGTCTCTGAGTGTGATTTGTTGTGTGCTCGCGGGGTATCTTGGAGGACACCCTGATGTTTGTTTATCTGGAGGACAAGCGTAGCGCTCTTTATGGGTCATTATTCATGTTAAGGAGGCATTCATTTTGACAGATTAGGCCACAAAATTAAACGGTAGATAACTTTGCCATTCACCGCAAGTTCACACGCTCAGTTTGACTTCCTTTAAGAAGCTCACGCGAGTTTCAGAACTGCAGAGCACGCTGGGGTTTTAGCTTGGAGCGATGAGAAAATAAACCTCTCCAGTAGTGTGTGTATATACAGTATGTGTGTATGTGTCATGTCCAGGCATGTCCAAGGTGCACTCCCTTCATCGCTTCTCCCTCCTAATGCCCATGATGATCTTTCTTCTCTCCCTCCTTCTAACGTTCCATTTCCTGTGGTGTGTTAGAGGGAAAAACTGGTGTTTACATTCACTCCTGCAAAACAAGGCAGAGACACAGGCAGGCAGAGAGAGAGGGGACTCATTGATAGAGATCGTTGGGGGCTGTTGATGTGGGAAAATGTTCAGTTTGACGAGGACCAGCATCGCTGTCTTTTCTGCCCAGTAGGTCACATCCTTTCATGTGAGCTCTCGAGGAGGGACGCTGGGAAGACGGCCAGACAAATTAACGCTCTTTGTCGGGTACGGAAATTTAGGCTGTGTGTGCTGGTGACACAAGTTCAGAAAACCCAAGATCCACCCACTCATTGTGTGTTATATAGTCCAGCTGGATGAAACTGGAAGCTCTCTGTGGATTTCTTTTCACGTCATGATGTAGACATCAGCCTCCCGTCTGACTGAGGAGTTTAGCACTGGATTCTCTCAAACTTTGATTAACCAGGAGAGCACTGTAGAAGAAAGGGATGTTCAGCAGACTCCAGACATGTGCTGATCCTCCGCTCTTTGCTTAGCGGTGACGTAGAGCTGGCCTGGATATCAGGAAATCCCCTTATGGAACATTGTATGTGGGATTTGCGAAGGATCAGTTTGTATTTGGCAGATTGAGGTTTATTAGGGGTCAGGGGCTAAGCGGGGACAGTACTGGTGATGGAGATCACTCAGCTCCAGAGTCCTCAGCCCAATCAGGAATGAGCCAAACCCTAAAGCCCTCTTGGAGATCTCAGGACAGGTGAGTGCGCTGAGGCAAACCGGAGCAGAGCAAAACATCTGGCTCAGCATGAGATGCTTTGGAAAGTCAGTGAAAATTCTCAACAAAGCACTTGTTCTGTCTTTGAGGGGGATTAAGATTTTCTCAAAATTAACTACAGGATTTAGATTCACTAGCAGCTCACATTTTAAATTGCTTTCAGTCTTATATGTTGGGTTTTACGGAAAGGTTTGTGATTGCCAGCATGTACATCTCATCAGTTTTATGCCATCTCTTTAAAAATAGGAAGTTTTTAAGCTTTGAAGAGAATAGTTCTGAAAAAGTGGCTTATTTGCTTTGCTTTAGGAAGTTTGATAAGAAGACTGATAAAAGCTGTCATATATGTGAGATAAATATGAATTAAACTGTAGCCAGGAGATGATTAACTGTGATCTAATACAAGCGTATAATAATTGGTTACTAGCGTAACCCACTGCCACTGAAACAGCTCTGTTCAGTGGTAGCATATCATTTTATTTTTTTAGCTCTTCCATGGAAGTTAAACAAAAATGATTAAACTTGCTAACTTGTGACATTTAAAGGTGCCATTATTAGGCTCATTGAGCTGAAGGACCCACGACTTTATACAACTGCGAGACATCGATCCGTCTCTATGTAAGTCCATCCACAGTTCACAAGAATCACTACACCTCCTCGAGGATTGCACAGAATGATCAACTAATCCAAATTATGAACCAAGGTCAATGTTAAGTTCATACTTTTATGAGTTTTATGAGTAATTTTCTATATTTTTTTTGTCTCTTTAATGGATTTTAATTCTCAGTAGCTTGTGTAGGCAACCAATGACAGCGAATCTTCCTTTCTGTGCTTCGCAATAACCAATGAATTGTGATGGATCTTGAGCCAAATGAGACACTACGTCATTGACATACTGGCCTTTTAAAAAATGGTGTAGACAACCAGCTTTCAATGGATGGACAAATAAATCCCTGATAACCTTTCAGCATATTGTAGTTCAAAAGTATTAGAGGGAACTAGAGTGCTGCACGCGTTTTTCAGGCTTTAGAAAATGTAACTCATGAAGGAGACTTTGGACTTCTCAGACTATGGCAGATAAACTATTTACCTACCTCACAGCACAATGTTGTACTTTGTCATTATGTATTAAAAAACTCATTCATATTGTTTCCAGGAAACATAAAATTTGAAAGGTAAATATTAAATTATAGGAAAAATGTAAACCAACATAAAGTCGTACATAGGAATACAACTTGAATGAGTTTACCATGAATTACAATGCATTCTTAAAATAATGTCTATTTTGACTTTAATAGTGATTTTATCAGTGGCCACACTTGCTGCCTCCACATTTGGCTATGAATGAATGAGACAAATTGAACCAGCAGTAGTCTAATTGTTTGATAGCTACCTGGATTTTTTGTGTAGTGTTTGTTTGGATTGTGCAAAGCTTTAACCTTCTGCCTTTTCGTCTCCCTGATGCCCAAAATGCCGTGTGAGCCTATAATTACGTCGACTGTTGTTTCATGTGTACCAGCCTTACCTGGAGGATATGGAGACTAATTCACGCGTGTTAAAATTGCTTTAATCTTCTGTGATGTGTGGTTGTTTTGTGCTGTCGTCAAGCAGTCTGAATGTTTTGTTCGCGTTTTGTGTGGGTGACTAAGAAAAAGACGTGCTCGCTTGCTCGTGCGTGTGCCCAAAAAGAAAAAGAGCTGCTTTTCTAAACAAACAACTGTCACCGAGCCTGAAATGAGCCCATTTCTGAAATTTGGCCTCGTCGTTCCACCAGGATTTAATATTGTTTATGAGGTTTGTGTGATTGCTAGCTTCATTTAAGGAAACAAACATTTTGTAACTGTGCAAAAGTTTTTCAGAATTTCAAATCTGGACCTCCTGTCCTCCTTATTTCTCTCTCTCTAATCCCGCTGTTTACGTCTCGGCTCTTGCTCAAGGCATCCAGTCTAAATCCTACCGTTGTTTTGTTTTTGGTTTGGTTCCAAACCTGTTTCCTCTTTTTAAGAGATCCCTCTCTGGAGGGACAGTAATCAGGGCTGCGCCACCCCCACCCTGTCCTTGTGCAGCCTTAAAAGGCTTCCCCAGCTGGCATTTTTCTTGATGATGAGGGCTGAGTGTTTATTACTAAACGTTCTGCTCTCTAAACAGCCTCCCCCTCCTCCCACTGATCGGTTAACACGCAGCCTGATGTGCGGACACAGTTCTTGGAAAAAGGGGGACCTGAATGCACATTTATCGAGCTGAAATGTAATAAACAAAGAACCATATTGTGTCATCTACTCTGGGAATATGAGGCAACATCTGCTTCTTTTCTGCCAGCAGAGGGCTGTAAATTATATAAGGAAACAAGACAGTGTATGTCATCCAGGCTCTCAAAGCTGGGTTCAAACTTGCACACTTATAGATAGAGATATGATCGAGATAAAAGTACAAGAAGAGCATCTTAGATGTTAAATTATAAAAGAGTTGTTTTCTTGACTTTTTAAAATCATGGCCCATATTTCATACTGATTCATTATGAACCTGATTCATTTCTGACACACTACCTCTACATCAAAAAATGTATATGTTTTCACTAAGCAGAGTGTGTCCTCTCCCCCAGGGGTACGGCTGACTGGTTTGGGGTGAGTAAGGACAGTGACAGCACCCAGCGATGGAGGAGGAAGAGCCTGCAGCACTGCAGTCATCTGTACGGGGGTCTGAAGACGCAGGTGATGAGGGAGATGGAGCTTCACAGCCAAGACAATCTCTCCCTTGCCAGCACTGAGACCCCTCCTCCCCTCTACCTCCCACCCCTCCACCCCAGTCATCACCACTATGGCATGCAGAGGGTAGGCCTGCGCCAATGTGGGGGGGAAGCATGTTAGAGGGATGGAGACGTAGATGGGCACCTTTTCTTTCGTCACATTTGCTCCCCCACCTCTTTCCTCCTTTTCTTGATGTCACATCTTGAGAATCGGGCTCGCTTTAGCGCCTTGCTTTGTCTGCTTTCGTAGGGTTCAATTGATGGGGTTTTAACAGAGAAAGAACTTTTTATTGACGATTAGTTTGATTAACCACAAAAACAACAAGTCACTGAAAGTCACAATAATGAGTGCAGCACTGATATTAATTATAATTATACAGTTACAGATGACGGCAAAATGAATTGCCTCCCTATGAAATTGTAAGTTCTCCAGCTTCTGTCTCCTGAGGGGCACCAGGCAGGGATGCCCACTCTCCCCTTCACTGTTTGCAGTTTTTATCGAACCACTAGCAGCAGCAATTAGACAGAATTCAGTAATTAAGGGCATAAAATGCAAGAATGTGGAACATAAAATCAGCCTTTATGCGGATGATGTGTTACTCTTTCTCCAAAATTCACAAACCAATATCTCTGGGGTGATTGAACTGATAAACTCTTTTGCAAGAATATCAGATTACTCAATTAACTGGTCAAAATCTACAGTCCTTCCGATTAATTGCTCCTTCCATAATTCCTCTTCTACTCCACTGCAATCGGAAATATAAAATATTTAGGTATTAATGTTTCTCCCAAGCTTGCAGATCTAACTAAATTAAACCATATCCCACTTTTAAAGAAAGTAGAAGGTGATCTGGCTAGGTGGAAATGTCTACCCATATCACTCATGGGAAGGGTTGCCGCTATAAAAATGATGGTATTACCAAAAATAAATTATTTATTCTCAATGATCCCAACTAAACCGCCATGCAAGATTGGTTCAGATCTCTAGATTCATATATGTCCAAATTCCTTTGGAAAAATAAGCCCCCACGTATCAGCTTAAAAACACTACAAAAGACCAAGGATAAAGGAGGATTAGAACTACCTAACTTTCAGCACTACTTCTTAGCCAACAGGCTTCAGTTTATCTCAGGATGGCAAAAACATACCCTCTTAGATGAACCTTGGCTAGATGTAGAACAAGCACTTTGCAATAATCTAGAGATTTCAGATCTACCGCTTATCAGCTCAAACATCCAACGACATGAATGCTTCAAAAGCGTCAACATCAGCTCCTCTCTGACAGCGTGGTGGGAGTTTCTGAAGTTGACAGAGTCTTCATTAATCCCATGCAAACGTACACCTATCTGGAACAACCCTGACATATTACAAAACAATAATATGATAAACTTTTCAGATTGGAGTAGTAAAGGAATCAAATATTTAGAACATATACTAGAAGGAACAGAATTTATTTCATTTGACAGACTAGTTACACAATATGGGATCAACAAGAAAAGATTTTTAGAATATCAGCAAATTAAATCCATAGTAAAAAGAGATTTAAACCGGGTCAAGTTGAACTACAAACACCACCAAGTGTGGTTCAATTTCTTACTCTTAAAACCCCCAAATTACTATCCAAAATATACAGAATGCTTTCTAAAACAGATGAATCAATATCACTTCCTATTGCAAAATGGGAAGCGGATTTATCAGTTAACTTAGACCAAAACTTCTGGTCTCAGATTTGCTTAAAACCTTTCATTTAATTAGAAATCCCAGTCTTCAATTAATTCAATACAAAATACTACATAGAGTGCACTATACAGGTCATCGGATGTTCAAGATGGGCTTTACGTCTACCAACAACTGCTCACACTGCCAAACCAATTCACCGGACAATTATATCCACGCACTTTGGTTCTGTCCACCAGTTCAGAAGTTTTGGCGCGAGATATGTGAAGACTTATCAAAGTGTCTGAAATGTAACATTCCAACTTCCCTTTAGTATGTTTGTTGGGCAGCTTAGATAATGTCACTCCGGAAAAGAATATAGCCCATATGGTTTTCACTGCCCTATGCATAGCCAAGAAAACAGTCCTCATGAACTGGAAAAATAAAAATAATCTTAATTCTAACCAATATAGAAATTATCTATTAGATCACATTAGTCTTGATACAGCCTCTGCCACCACATCAGATCAATTGCTCTGGGCTCCTTTGATCAGCTCCATCACCTAGTGGGGTGGGGGCCATAGTTTGGTCCCACCTTCATTGTTGTGATTGGTGTGGGGTAGGGACAGGCTTAGGGCGTTGGGGGTTCCCCAGGAGCATCTTCCTTGGGGGGCTCAACCCGGGGTAGCGGTCATGGCCAATTAGGGGCTCTGTTGGCTCTTAGGTGACGGTTTCCTCGTGGCTGCGTGCAGCGGGGCTAGGGGAGGGTCTGTGCTGACGGACGTGGGTTACTGACCTGGTAGCCTGGCTGCCCCTGGGTGGGTCCGGGATGGGCGTGAGGTTCTGGGGCGCTCCGTCTCTGGGCTGGGGCCCTGGCCGGGCCTCAGGGGCCTGGGTCCTGGTTGGTGTGTTGCCGAGGTTGTGGGCGGGTGGGTGTATGGGGGCCCGGCCCTGGCGCAGGGTGCCGCTGCATCGAGCCACCTGGGGGGCTCTTCAACTGGTGGGGGAGGTTGTCACATCTTGCAGGAGCTTTCCTCTCTTCAGGAACTCTCTCTGCAGGAGGGGGAGATACAGGAGAGGTGGAGGAAGATCTCAGCCTGGGCGTCTATTGTCTTGTGTAGTCTGGAAGATGAGTGGATGATGGGGTGGGTGCAGTTTTCTCTGTGGTGTGGTCAGGTGAACTGTCCCGGGCTCTGTGGGGCGGGCGGCGCTGCTGCACTGGGCCCCGGTCCGGATGGGCCTGGGCCCCCTTTCCCTGGCGGGTTGCACAGCATGGGGGTGCCTACTGGGGTCAGCGGGGGAGCTGGCCCCAGGGAGGGGTCACTTGCCCCTCCCTTCCTTCCCTCCCCATCTCCAGCGGCCTCCCTCTTCCCGCTCCACCACAATCACCCACACATGCAGGGCCTTGGGGTAGGGGTGTGTCACCAGGGTGCAGAGGAGACATCCCCCTCTGTCCCCTTCTGGCTGCCTCTGCCTCAATTTTATCCCACAACTTAGACATTCACATTACTCACACTCTCATTACACATACATATAGGATCTTGGGGGTGGGCACGCTACACGGATTCCAAACTACCATCAGGGTGTACACCTCACCCCTGGCGTCGTTGCCCACCTCTCAATTTTAAATACATGTAGACATTGAGGGCTAGCAGGAGGGGCTATACGCTTACCTGCTGCTCTGGCAGGTGGCTCCATGCCCTCCTGGGTTTTAAATGCACCTTAGAACACACATACATCAACAGTACATATGAGCGGGTGGAGGGAGGTTTGAGTCTTCCTACACCCCTGTTCTCTGCGGCCTGCTGGAGCGGGGGCTAGGAGGAGGAGTTGGCCGTCCGACTGGGGTCTGGTGTATGGGGCCTCCCTGCTGCTGCGGAGTCGGGGCGGTCTGCTTCTCCCCACCGCAGGGAAAAGGGTAACACCACCTGAGTCTGGGTGCAGTTTCCCCCTCCAGGGGCAAGGGTACCTAGACTCGGGGCTTAGAGTACGCTTGGGGAGTGTGATTGTGTGTACAGTGTCTCTCTATGTCTGTCTCCACGTTGGGTGAGTGTTGAGCAATTGTATATGAGAGCATGAGGGTGGGAATAGATGTTTGTATCTGTGTGTGCCTGTTTGTCTGTGTCTATATGTCAGGTTGGGTATCAGACGCCACCTCTCTGGGGACATCTCAGGCCCTCCAAGGTTTGAGGCCCATCTCCCCACCACTTCCCCTGCCGGTGGCGGGCGCCCTCAGACATCGGTGCGTTGGTGGTTCTCTGTGTCCGGGGTGGCGCCCAGGTACCCACCGGCTCACTCCTTGGCGGCTGCTTATTGGGGCCTGGAGCCTGGGGCTCGCTCGGGCCACTTTGGGATGGGGTGCCCTTGGCCTCACGGCCCGGGCTCAGTCACTCAGGCACAGCTGGCTGCCGGGCGGAGCTCACGGGCACGCCACTGCAACCCCCTGGCTTCTGCTCGCGGCTGCTGAGTGACCCCTCATCTGGGACTCTCCTCAGCTCTTTCTGGGATAGTGGCGCGCTGCCCTCTGTTGGTCTTCCTTGGTCTCTTGTGTTCTGGGGGCCTCTGGATGTCTGGAGTCTTGATCTCCTCCATACCTGCTTCATGCCCTGGAGGTCGGGGCAGTGGCCCCCACACCCTCTAGCAGATCGTTACATGAAGGAACCTTTTAAAAACAAAGCGTTCATGCTCACAGGTGTACACACGGGTGATCACACACACAAACTACACCCTTTTTTGGGCTCCTACCTCAAAGCACACTGTGCGCTGTCGATCTCACGTGCTGCACAATAATGTTTAATATTTAGTATTTACTGTCATATTCCCATATATCATTGTGATCTTGTTTATTACTCTCGTTTTCTTCTGCTTGCTTTCTTTTTTTTCTTTCCCAACAGGTGATCCAGGTGATCGATATATGTATTTTTTGTCTGCTTATTCTGTTGGTTTTGTTTTTTTGCCCTTTTCCCGTCCCTCTTCTCAGGTTTTTTTCTTTCCTCTTTCTTTCTCCACGTTCTCTCCTCCAGTCAAGTCTGTCCCGTATTCAGCAAGTGAAAATAAAATAAACAATAAAAGTTGAATCAAATGGACCATTACGGCAAGGCTGGGATGGTCCATTTGGTAAAAGTAAATCCGTTGGGCATCTTTCTTCGCCTTTAGACAATAATTCTGATGGCAAAAGAGCCAAACGGGACAGGTTAAAAAAAAAAAAAAAAAAAAGAAATTGTAAGTTTTTCTCATGGTTTTTCCAAGTAGCATTTTTAAACATCTTAGATTTTTTTTTAGAAAGCATCAATTATTTCTGTTGTTACACAAAAATATAATTATTTAAGAAAAAAAGAAAAATTACCAGGGTTAATATCATCAGCCCCAAGTTAAAACTGCAAAACTTTGAGCTGTCACTTTAGAAAGCATCATCCCAAAAGTCAAAGAAATCATTTTAGATCTGAGAAAAAGAATTATTGATCGTCACAGAGAACGAGGTGGATATAGAAAGTTATAACAGCATTTCAAAGTTATAAGAACTGAAGAATTAAGAAATGTCTTCCTTCTCTCACCCCAACTGGTCCCGGCAGATGGCCCCGCCCATCCCTGAGCCTGGTTCTGCCGGAGGTTTCTTCCTGTTAAAAGGGAGTTTTTCTTTCCCACTGTTGCCAAAGTGCTTGCTCATAGGGGGTCATATCATTGTTGGGTTTTTTCTCTGTATGTATTATTGTAGGGTCTACCTTACAATATAAAGCGCCTTGAGGCGACTGTTGTTGTGATTTGGCGCTATATAAAAAAAATTGAATTGAATTGAATTGTAGCCTAAAAAGCTGTTGGTTTAGCAAATTTATCTGAAACTTTGCCCTTAATTTTAGTATAAAAGATAATATCAGACGTAAAACATAAAGCACATGTGAAGTAAAATCTACTTACCCCCTGATACATCAATTGAACCCTAATATCGATGTGTATGTGCATCCCTGTTGCCTCTTCTGTTCTGTCGTGTCAATCGAGCTTAAAAGAAAAAGGCTGTGGTGAACCGACACACTTGTACGACGTGTTGTGTTTGTGTGCAGATCGTAGACCCCCTGGCTCGGGGTCGTGCCTTCCGCAATGTGGAAGAAGTAGACGGCTTGAGCGCCCTGCAAACTCCCATGACGCCCGGCACAGCTTCCCTCTGCTCATTTTCCAGCTCCCGCTCCGCCCTCAATCGTCTCCCACGACGACGCAAGCGAGAATCTGTCGCGGTCATGAGTCTCAAAGCGGCGGCGGCGCTAATGAAGGTGTATATTTGTTGTTTATTCTAGAATTCCTACCTAAGACGGTCTTGCTCTCCTTTGAATTCTTCTACACTGCTGCCTGTCAAGATAATAATGCATGTTCCTCATTCTTAGTATTAAAAGCTTATGCAACTGATTCTAGAAAGATAGCCCATAAAAGCACTTTGATTTACATTAAGTTATTTCTTATTTGTCCCAGAAAAAATACACTTATCATAACGATATGGCAGTTTTTTTTCTGTACACAAGCATGTTGTGTAATACAGGAGATTTGCGTGTCCTGTTGGGGATTAAAGTCAGGTGCTATACTTTACAGCAGTGTGCAGGTGACTGTCCTTGTGTGAACCACGAGCTACAGAACACATATGTAAAGGAATTATGCTGCTGTTCAGAGTGGCAGTGTGTGTGTGTGTGTGTGTGATGGGTGGGGATTACTGGGGGTTTTACCAGCAGATGGTCCGTGATAACACTAGCGAATGCTCAGTTATCTGCTGCATTGTTTTCAGGGCACTCTGGAAGAGCTGAGCTCATATAGGTGCAAACCCACAGAGGCCAGGGAAGATTTAGGAAACGTTTCGCTACTGTGTTGTTTTCTTTTTGCTTGTGTTTTTTTTCCAGCAGGTGATCAAAATGATTTTTTGTGTCTTTTCTCTCTGTCTCTTCTCCTCTGTTTTTCTTTCCCTCTCCTTCTGTTGAGCCTCTTCCCAACTTCTCTTTTCTTTCTTTCCTGTCCCCCGGTCCTGTCCGTTTCGACTGTAATAACTTAAAAGTAAAAAATAAATAAATAAATAATGAAGATCGAACAAGCAATGACAATCAAGTGGACAAGTATGGGAAAAGCCATAATGATCCACTTGGGAAAGTAAATCTGTTGGGTATTTTTCTGGTTGCTACAGTAACAGACACGCCCCAAAAAAAAGATTTAGGAAAAGAAATTCAGAAAGAACATTTTACATGATACTTAGATTTTTCATTTAAATGTGACGAGGGGTTCATAGGTGAACAGGTTAGAGCTTTTTCACTATTACCATAAACCCTGTGAGTCACCTTGTGTGCATTTGTGTCACCAGTAGCTTTGACAAAAAATTGTGACATTTGACAGTCTCCATTAATAGAAACCAGCTCTCATTTCGCAATGATAAAGTAATACCTTTATTATTAAGGTCCTTTTATCGATGTGATTTAGAAAATTTCCTAAATCTGTGTTTGAAATGTCCTGTTTATGATCGTTTCTCAGGGCCGGACGTTAGGCGAGAGCACCGCTGGGCGGCGCCGCAGACGGAGTTTCATGCCTCCTAGTTTCTTCGAAGATGACACTGCGGATTTCCCCGATGACCTAGATACTTCTTTCTTCACCAGAGTGAGCAGTGGGCAAACTCTCCCAAAGCGACTTTTAGTCACTGTGACATTAATTTGAATTCAAAGATTGATAAAGCTTACATTTTAGGTTCAGTTTAACTACTTCCTGCAGCATAATTTTCAGTTCTGCAAGCTTGTGAATGCGATAGCCCGCAGAGACTTTATGCAGTAAAAATGTGTGTGCTTATTTCTGTGAAATAAATAAAAAATAGTGTCTACTGTTTATTTATGAGATGATTCCAGCTTACCGAGTCGTCTTTGCAGGAAGGCCTGCAGGATGAGTTGTCCAGCTATGCTGACGAGGTTTTTGAGACTCCATCGGAGGCTGCCCTCAAACAGCTGGATGAGAGCGAGCTCACGGGAAGCGCTCTGGATAGGAATGAACTAGAGAGGAGTCATCTCATGATGTAGGTCTCCACCGTATCCTTCACATGCACACAAAAAAATGAAAGGAGCTGCAATTCTGAGAATGCTTCCTCCTCCCCAATTCAGGCCTTTAGAGCGAGGGTGGCGGAAGGCAAAAGCGGGCTCTGCGGTCCAACCCAAAGTCCGCCTGAAGCAGGAGGTGGTGAGCGTCAACAGCCATCAGCAGCGAGGGCAAAGAATCGTGGTTCCGGTTAAGAAGCTTTTTGCCAGAGAGAAGAGGCCGTACGGGCTGGGCATAGTCGGACGTCTCACTAACCGGTCGTATCGCAAACGCATAGACAGCTACGTCAAGCGGCAGATTGAAGACATGGATGATCACAGGTGAGACGGCGTGTGGCTGTTTAGAAATGTTTAAATGTAAAAAGTAAACAATGCATTAAAAGTTCTTCCCTCTCCAGGCCTTTTTTTACCTACTGGATCACCTGCGTCCACCTGCTCATTACCATTCTGGCTGTCACCATTTACGGTATTGCCCCTATCGGCTTCTCGCAACACGAAACTGTCGACTCGGTAAGTAAACTGTTCGACTTTTATAAGGGTTTAATGCTGCTTTGTTACAAATTTTTGAATATTGATTTTATTTTTGAGGTGCTGAGGAACAAGGGGGTTTACGAAAACGTGAAGTTTGTGCAACAGCAAAACTTCTGGGTGGGTCCGAGCTCTGTAAGTACTTCCAGTCTTTTATCCACCACCTTTCACACTACTAAAAATCGCAGGCGAGTTTGAATCTCAGTGACCTCTGCCTCAAGGTCAGAGGTCAGAAGTCGAGTTTTCTAAAAATCTTGTGAATGCGATAATTCAAGAACAAAGTGATGTAGAATTGAAAGAGGCTGTGCGCCCAATTTAACCATGAGTGTGTATAATCTGCTCATGTATTCATGAACACTTGTTGCATTAGCTACTAATACACACAAATATCATATAAATATAATGTATAAATAGTACAAGAAAGCAATGGAAAAATGGTTAAGTGTTAGTTAAAAGTTAAATGGTTCAAATGCATGTCTGAATTAAATGCATGTATGATTTTTGACTAAATAAAGGAGTAAATATACATTTTCTGTTGTAGTAGTATTTAACACAACAGGCTCCGTATTTAAATTAATCGCACAATCTTCAGTTGAAATGAATGCACAAATGTATTTGTTTGTTTTCTGTGGCTGGTGTCTTGAAAGACTTATGTTAATTCATCTGACAGAGGCGTAGTGTTAGGATCTAGATGGACATTTTTCTTTTCAGATTGTCACGTCATCTCTTCTTCGCCACAGGAAGCGCTGATTCACCTGGGAGCCAAGTTTTCCCCGTGCATGCGTCAGGATGAAGAGATCCACAAGCTGATCCAGGAGAAGCGAGCACTGGAGAGAGAGTCGGGCTGCTGTGTGAGGAATGATCGCTCCGGCTGCCTGCAGACTCTACAGGAGGAGTGTTCGGTCAGTGACACCAGCTTAGATTTGAGAGAGTCTCGGCACCGACCATGACCTGATTATTTCAGGCACACTGTGATTTTATTGAAACATATGCTTATACCTGATACCTTACTGACTCTACCTTCTGCTAGAGTTTGGCTGCATTTATGAAGTTGTCTATATAAGAACCAGTCCATTGACGTATAGTTTCAGTGCATTCTGAATATACATGGCATGTCTTTGATTCTGTCTGGCTCTGCAGAGCACACTGGCAGTGTGGGTGAAGTGGCCTCAGCACCCCAGTGCTCCTTCTTTGAACAGTAAACTCCGGCAACATGGTGCCGTTTGCCATCAGGACCCCAGGTAACATGATTATCATTCTTCAGCTTTAATAGAAAACAATTTTTGATGAAGGACTCATAACTTAAGACAAGAGCAACAGTCTGCCGGACAGACTTTGTTTTTATCCATGTGTGGGCTGAGCTGTTGGAGCCGACTTACCCTGCTGGAAGACGTCAGTGTTCACTCTTATTTCTTGTACTTTTCATTTTGCAGAATCTGTCTGGAGCCAGCCTCTGTTTCACCGCATGAGTGGCCGGATGACATCACTTCTTGGCCTGTAAGCACACTAACATGTTAACAGTTTAACCTCACAACATCCGCAGGGTTAGATTAAGGGTTTGGTTTTATATAAAACAAATGCTAAACAGGCCACAGTTCAGAAACTAGGAGATGTTACATTTCCACTGAAGTCTTTAACCATTTTTCAGCATTACAGCTAAAATTCTTAACCAAAGCCAAACCCTACGCCTAACTCCAGATGGGCCAAGTGTTCATCTGACGCTATTATTTATCAACGAGTAGATACATGGATCAGGTAGTATCAGATAGCAATGATTATGTTTCTAAGTCAGTCATATACCAAAAGGCTAAGATGTCTGATTATACAACTGTAGCACAGTACAACTGTACTGCAAGAGAGTCTTTAAAGACTAATGTAATATTGCATTTAAGTGGTTTGGTTCAAGTCAGTGTGAGGCAAACAGTCGTCTCCTTGTTCTCCTTGTGTGTGTTGTTCTTTTTTTAAACTGTTGTAACTGTAATCCGATGAGAAACTTTCACTGTGGTTTTGATCTGTAGGTTTGCACAAGGTTCAACTCCGGGAATCACACTAACCTCCCCCACATTGATTGCACCATCACAGGCCGGCCCTGCTGCATCGGAACCAAAGGACGGTGAGGATCGGGATCACTTATTTACAACACGTGCTAAGTGCTCAGTAACAGCGTAAAACATTAACAGTATCTTTATGGTGCAGTGAAAAAAGGAACTGATCCACCTTTTGATTACATAATCAATGTGTTTGAATAAAAGCTTAGTACACTGATCTCTACTTAAAAGCCTGCTTCGTGTTGCAGGTGTGAAATAACTTCTAGAGAGTATTGTGATTTTATGCATGGCTACTTCCACGAGGAGGCTACTCTCTGCTCACAGGTAGGACAAACAGCACACAGACCTTTTTTTACTGCATGTTTAAAAACAGTGGCCAGCATAAATTTGCTCCTTTAAGTGAGAGCCTGTTGATTTAAAACATTGTTGCTCCAGGTGAGGCTCGAACTCACAACCTCGGCATTGCTCTGCAGGTTACTGTCGTATAAGTACCGCGCGCTGACCGATTGCGCCACTGGAGCCTGCAGAGCACAATGCAACAGAATGGACTGTGGACTGCATTCACCTCTGGCACGTTCCACCACAAGGTGGCAGCAGAGCATCACTGACTGTTGTAGCCGTAACCCTGACTGATTGTGTTGCTGTTTTCATTTGTCCCAGGTGGCTTGCATGGATGATGTCTGCGGTTTGCTGCCTTTCCTCAACCCAGAGGTCCCTGATCAGTTCTCTCGGCTCTGGTTGTCCCTGTTTCTTCATGCTGGGTGACTGCACTCTTCCTTTCTCCCTTCAGTATTTAAAGCAGCCATGAAGATGTTAAATTATGGGAAAAACTTAGTTGCCTGAATACTTCAGTGAAATTGTGCAAGCATTTGTGGAATGCTAAGGATAACTGGTTGCCTGTCTTGCTTGTCCCTGCAGAATTCTGCACTGCTTGGTTTCAGTGTTGTTCCAGATGACGGTGCTGAGGGATATAGAGAAGTTGGCTGGCTGGCTCAGAATCTCTATCATCTACATGCTCAGTGGCATCACTGGCAACCTGGCCTCTGCCATCTTCCTGCCCTATAGAGCAGAGGTACAAGCTGATGTTGATGTTAGCAAAAAATATCATAGTTATACATTGTTTCCATTTAGTGGATCTTTGTGCGATCTATAGGTGCCTGTCTTTTGGATCTGTGTGCGATCTGTAGGTGCCTGTCTTTTTCCTCCCAGGTGGGTCCTGCTGGCAGCCAGTTCGGCATCCTGGCTTGTCTTTTCGTGGAGCTGTTTCAGAGCTGGCAGATCCTCGAGCGACCGTGGCGAGCGTTTGCTAAGCTGTTGGCCATCTCTGTGTTCTTCTTCTCTTTCGGTTTGCTTCCCTGGATCGACAACTTTGCCCACATCTGTGGTTTCGTTTCCGGATTCTTCCTGTCCTTCGCCTTCCTCCCATACATCAGGTAAGTGAATATTTCTCTGTGTGCTTTTCTATCCAGGCTCTTACTGCATTGGCAGTACATTTGAGGCCATTTTAATGCTAAGAAATGAAGCAGCTGCTAATCAGATGCTTTCTAGATGGTATTACATGGTAGGTCAAAATGTGACCGCACTTTTATGTGTGTTCAGTCCAGCTCTTGTGTAATTTAGCATACCTCAGTGTCTTCTGATGGAGTAGAGGGAATAACTGAAGGCCAGATGCATCTGTTAAACACTTTCATCTGCTGTTCATCTGCTTCTACTACTTCTCCTTTCCTCTTTTCTTTTATCTTTTCTATGTTTTTTTAAGACAGGCTGCTAGTAACAAAGTGCCTAAAGATACAGTTTAAAACAGGTTCTGAATACGAGTGAAAAAGCAGTGTCCAAAGAAAAGCTTTGAAATACCTTCGGAAAGCCTGGAGAACTATTGCTGAAGGAAGGTCTGACTCCTTGGAAGCAAAATATAAAGAAATGAAAGGAATGGTTCACATTTTGTGGAAATTGAAGAGACTGATAACTGTTCCTACTGCTTTATATTTAAAGCTAAATTAAGCTGGCGCTAGTTAGCTTAGCATTCACTTGGCTAACCTCTAGATTCTTTATTCTTCCCTTTGACTGAACGTTTCCTCAGTCTGTCCTCAGTCTATATGCAGTGTCCGGTTGTAGTTTTCACTCCCTTCATCACTTTCATGATTTAAGAGGTTTGATGCGAAACAATGACCGTTCTCTGAGGGAAGTAATGATGTCACTGTTGTTTTGTTGTTGTTTTTTTCACCCACCAGCTTCGGCCGTTCTGATATGTACCGAAAGCGAGTCCAAATCTGCGTCTTCCTGCTGATCTTCCTGGGTCTGTTCTCCGCTCTGGCCGTTCTCTTCTACATCTACCCCGTGAAGTGCGACTGGTGCGAGTACCTCACCTGCATCCCCATCACAGACAAGTTCTGTGAGAAGTACGACCTAAATGCACACCTCCTCTGACTGTTAGTCCTTGGAGTCCAAGCTGATGTCCACTGATAAGATAGGAGGTGCTTGGTAGCACTTACGACTGATAAAACCATCAGTATTTCTAGATTTTGTACGGACTGGTGAATTCCAGATGTATTTTTTAATATACAAAACAACCTGCATGAAAGCCTTCAGGAGTTTGACTGAATATATTAATATGCATGAAAACAAGGAGAACAGTGGACTAATAAATGATCTGTGTGTGACTGATCAGCTAATCAGTGTCCACTTGCATTGGCCAGTAAAAGTACACCTTAGTGGCCACATGGAAGTTTTATTTGGTACTTTTTTACCCAGCAGTCACAGCTTCCTGGACGCTCTGCCATGAACTCTAAGGACACGAGGCTCTAAATTCATCAGCGTGCCTTACTGAAACAGCACAGCCTCTGACTTTAACGTCTGGGGAAACTGCTTTCAGACACAAATCATGTCAAATATGTTTTTTACTTCAGTATTTGGAGGCTGGAATGCCATTTTTGTTTATTTGTTTACCACTCTGGAAACCACAGCCTTTAAAGCACTCCAGTCACAAATGGATGTTCTGTTTTTTTAATATTCACCTCTTTTTTTATATATGTTTACAAAAAACAACAACAACAACAAAACAAAAACAGGTGGGTTCATGTGCTCAATTGTAGAAAGCTGTTAAAAGGTGAATTTGTGTATGTGTGTGTTTTATTAAAAGTGGTGGCGTTTTAGCTACCTGGCAATGAACACAAGAGGACAAAATTTGACTGTGTGTTGTCTGTTCTCAAATAGCCAGAGACTGATGCTTAAACTCACAACCTCATTGCTTCATAAGTTAGTACTCCACGCTACCAGACTGCAGCTCTGGAGCCCACTGTGTCTGTGGTTTTTGGGTTATATTTGTGAATTGTCATGAATGACTGTGTCTCGCACAGATCTTTTAGACCAGGGGGTGGGGAACACCAGGGCTCGAGGGCCGGTGTCCTGCAGGTTTTAGATGTGTCATTGATCCAACACAGCTGATTTAAATGGCTAAATTACCTCCTCAACATGTCTTGAAGTTCTCCAGAGGCTGGTAATGAACTAATCATTTGATTCAGGTGTGTTGACCCAGGGTGAGATCTAAAACCTGCAGGACTCCAGCCGTTGAAGCCTGGAGTTCTCCACCCCTGTTTTAGACCATGGTTGACAACCAGGGGCCTGAACTGGCCTGGGAAAGACTCCAATCTGGTCCACTGAATGGCTTTGGAAAAGCCACATTTTTTGGACTTTTAAATTAATTTTAAAACGTTTTACAACTTTTTCTGAAAACGACACCCCATCCCCACCACCACAGCTGTTCATATTGCACCACAGTAATCAAGTAATAGGTAAACAATAAAATAACAAAAAAGTTCCTGTTTTTTCACTACTGACTATAAATGTATATTTACTTACAACAAATCCACAAAAAAGGCCATTTTCTGTGAGTTAACACAGAAACTTTGTTTTATAATTACAGGACAGTCTGGCCAATGAGCTACCAGATCATTTTCTGTCATTTTACACATTTATTTCTTACATTTGAAGTTGTGTTTTTAATACATTAACATCATTAATCACTCCTTGAAATGTAGAATCCATTATAATACACAGAATTCAAAAACACGTATTTTTTGTTTCAGTGAATATAGATATTTTACTTTACGTTACTGCTAACAGAAGTGATTCTTTTTAAAATTCTGAGTATGGTATATCATAATGAAATTGGCATATAAACTGACCTTTTCTGCTTGTCAGATAATCAGTAACCCTCTCTTGGGCACGCAGAAAGAATCAAATCAGATGTGACGCCTCGTGAATGCAATAACGTAAGCCGACAATGATGATAGTGCCCTTTTACACTGAAACTAGAAACACCATTAAATACTGATGGCTAATTTCTTAACACAATGGTCAGAGCTGGATAAATAGAAGTCTTGCTGCGTTTGGGGAACGGCCAACAGATGGCAACCCGAGACCAATAACTTACAGGTCGGGGTGCAACATGACCGCCGCTGAGGGTGTGAAGCTCAAATTACAGCACTGCTGTTGTGGTGTTCTCGGGGATTTGAATGTCATTAATTCAAGCAGAAGGTTTATTAGCGTGCAGAGCGCTTATTGCGGCCCCTGATGCTCACCGCGTGTTGCACCGATGGGTTTGTTGACGCCGGCGCTTTCTTCCTCCTCTCTTTGAGCGCGCACGGACACACGCACACGCTGGCATTTGCATGCACATACACACGTGTGATTGCTCTGGCATTCATTAAGTCTTGTCTGTAATTGACTCTAAATAAGTGCGCACTTATGCTAGAGAGGAGCTGAGAGGACAAACGGCGCAAACACAGACAACACTGATCTGCATACAGAATGGAGCAGAAGTCGCCTTTGTACGACTAGCTGGAGTTGACTTTGGTGTTGTGATAATTGTTGTCCGACTTTCTTTTATTATTAATATGCTGTGGAGTCAGGAATGCAGGATTAACTATATGAAAATCTCATATTTGATCAAATATTCGATTAGATGCTTTAAGACAGTTCTGGAAGCATGAAAGAAAAAACAGTAACACTTTATAACACAGCCTGTGTAAGGGTGTAATTCCCCAGTAATTAAATTTAATTTTAGTTGAAATTACAATGTAATTATAAGAAACAAACAAATAATTATTATATATGTGTGTATAAAAAGAAAGATAGACAGATAAGTAAAAAAAAAAAGTTCCCCACTCCTCACAGCTTGAGGGTCCTGCGCAGTATCTTTACCATTCCTATGACTGCGCTCTTCTGGACCGAGATCTTGGATGTTCCTGGGATCTGGAGACACTGGCCCAGTTTGGGGTCTCTGCCCCGACTGCTGCGATTAGCACTGGGACCACTGTTGCCTTCACCCTCCACCCTATTTCCCCAGCTTCTCGTGTTCCTTCTTCCTGATCTTGCTGTCACTTTCTATCACTTGCTATCACTTAGTTTGTCTGTCTATATCTAGACGTCCCACAGGATCTTTGCTTGGTTATGGTCAACCACCCTAGGGGCGTGTCCCATTTTGACTCCCATTTTCCTCTATACTATGCCAGCCACTTGGTTCTGGCGTTCCATGTATGCTCTGCCTGCTAGCCTCTTGATCCCTGCTGTTATGTGCTGGATTGTCTCAGGGGTATCTTTGCACACCCTGCACCTGGGGATCTGCCTGGTGTGGTGTCCTGGTTCCTCAACAACTGAGCCGGTATGGCTTCAGTTATATGTCTCTCAATCATACCCCAAAGTAAGGTTGAGTAGCATGAGGGACCTAGCCAGGGGACACTTACTGGAGGCATGCCCTGGTCAGGATTCAAACCCCAAACCTATTGTTCCAAAGACTGTTTTTTTGTTTGTTTGTTTGTTTGTTGTTTTGTAATCACCAGCAGATTGTGTTAACTTGCAGTGTTTTTTTTTTAAATTAATTTGATTATAAGTTGATCAACTCGAGACTGGCAGTAACCGAGTTGAGATTTTTATACGCAGCATTTAAGTGAAATAAAACTTGAGCACTATAAGTAGCTAAAGATTCACTGCACTGCTTTGTTTGCACAATTTCTACAGTTGGAACTGTTTGGACTCTTTGGACAGCATGGTGGCACAGTGGGTGGATAAATGGGTAACACTGTTGCCTCACACGAAGAAGGCGCCTAGTTCAACCTCCTTTTTCTCTGTGGGCTTATTTAAATTTCATAAACTAAAACTTTGTGGTGATTTGTGATTTTATACTATAGGAAGTCTCCTATGATCTCCTTTTTCTGTGTTGTGTCTATGCTGTAGATGGCTGAACAACTAATAGTGACAAGTTAATGACCCTGCGTACAATTCCTGAAAAATAATCTCATTCTGTCATCTACTGGCTGCTTGGTGTAATTAAGGCAGCACCCAAAGCCATTACCCCCCCCCCGCCCAACAACAACCACCACCCTACCCACCTCCCCATCCCAACCTCACCACTCAGACTCCTCAGAGGAAATTATCTCTCTCCCCAAAAACACACACACACACTTCTGCACTGATCCCTTCTCCAATCCAACCCCTGTCACGTCCACCTCCTCCTCCACCTCATGCTCATTTCATGCCTCCCTTTTTCCATCACTCATTCATCATTTGGTTTTTCTAGTCCATCCATCCATTTTGCACACCCCCACCCCTGAAACTCTCCATCAAGGCTCCCATAGAGATGGTAATGTAACATGAAGAGGGTGGTATCTGCGACCCATTGATCAGCATCAAACGAGACACATTTAGATACCCCTTCGGTGCTCCCTGAACCTCCCCCCACCTCCTCTTCCTCTTCCTCCACCTCCTTGTATAGTGTCGTAATGGTTGGTTGGTTTTTCGGGCCTGATAGGAGTAAATTAAACTTATGTCACTTGCAGGTGATAGATAGATAGATAGATAGATAGATAGATAGATAGATAGATAGATAGATAGATAGATAGATAGATAGATAGATAGATAGATAGATAGATAGATAGATAGATAGATAGATAGATAGATAGATAGATGTAACTGCTGCGTGGAAAGATGGAAAGGTGACCCTGAAACGGGACCCTGACAGCTGGCCAACAGGTGGCAACTGACAGACCCTCTCTCTTCATTGTGCCTGGAACACATAATAATACACACAGACTCCTCCAACTCAGCACCCTGGCCATCAGGTGAAGGAGGCTACTAAGTGGGCAAGGGAGGGGTGGCTGTATTTATATATATATATGTGTGTGTGAGAGAGAGAAGGGGGAGGTGTACCTGTACTGCAGGGCTTGCACACACCTGGCTGATGATCCCACCTATGTCAGAGCTGATGGAGAGTAATGTTATAGCACCCTCCCCCAACATGGTCCCATGCACCACCTGGACTAATGCTGGAAAACCTTCTCCCGCTAGTGTGTGTGTGTGTCTATTCACTATAAATCTTTATCTAGTAGCTGCTTATTCTGCGAGGTTCACAAACATCAAGCATGTGCAGGTTATAAGACAATCTCTGCTCTTTGAAACTGTAAGATGTGTATCCACAGTGACATTTTTGTACTAATGTTCCAGCTTGTCTATTTGTAACTATAGTTGCAGCTCATTTGCATTTCTTTAAAGCTTGGATCCATTATGGCTCAGTCACACCAGAGCAAAAATAAGATAGCAACCTCCTTGCAACTAGAAAAAAATTGATGATTGCTTGATGATTGGCAATACGCTGCGGTCTGTCAGCCCACGCTGCTAAGTGCAATTCATATGCAATGTGTCTCTTTGCAATAGGTTGCCATCTGGTTGCATTTTGGTTACATTTCTACATAAAAGCTAGGTTGCAAAGCACCTATGTGATGTCACTAATCTTGGAAAAATATTTGAATTTCTGCTTCAAATCAATGAGGTTCTGAATGGACTGTGAGTTAGTTCATGCGAATTTCTGTGCCTCTTCTTTGCCAGTTTATCACATTTAATTGCCGTATCATCACAGACTGCATATAATTGCCGACTTGACCCCATTCAGTTGCAAACTCATAGCAGGCTGATAGCAAATTATTGTTTTATTGCCATCTTGATTCACTCAAGATGAGGGTGGCAACTGACTGCGAGTGGTCACAGACCTGGTTCATGTCTTCCAAGTCATGCGCATATATGTGGGTGCATGCGTGTTTCTGTGTGTGTGTGTGTGTGTGTCTTGTTTCACGTCTTCCATGAAATTGTGGGCTGAGTTTGACATTAGTTTCTTAATGGACTTTGTTATATGCAACATTATCTTGTTGATAGTTGTGCCAAATAATATCAAAGTGGTGCAACACCGTCCACACACACACGCACACACACACACCTCTCTGTCGTCTCCAGAGGACAATCCTCCCCTTCTATGCCATGTGTCCTCCAGCCGCCCTGAAGACTTGCTCTTATCCTGCACTCATGGGCTCACAGTCACTAATTACACACACACTCACATACACACACAAACAAACAAACACTCACACATAGGTGCACCGACATGCACGTACCTCATTAGTGATCACTCTGACAATGCTCTCTCCCTGAATGCCCTCTCAGACTCTCTCCGATGGTTAGTAATTCTCTTTCTTCCCCTCGCTCTGCGTGTCCATGTTTATGTGACCACCCACCCCCTCCTTCCTGTGCTCCCCCTGTGTGTAGGTTACGTCTCACTGGATTCATTTTCATGGAATTGTTATGTGATGTTCACACAGTACACACGGGAGGAGGGGAAAGAGAAGAGAACGTTCAAAAGCAAAATAGAAAAGCGTGCTAAAATTAACCGTGCACTAAGTGGGCTGACATCAGTGGGTGCTCCTCAAGGAACTTTATTAGGACCCCCATTATTTAGGTTATATGTTGTAATATTCCACAACTGTACTGTGCCAATAACACCGACACTGTAACACACATTGCATCAGAGGAATTACATTTATATACACAGCTACATTCTGAACCAAACATCATTTGCAACCCGATGATGCTTTCTATCAACACTGTGAAGAAAGTTATAACAATTTTCTAGTAACAATATCCCCTTGTAGTAGGCTGCACCACTATTAAACTTTTTTCCGCTTATGTTTATAGAGTAACTGATATACTAGTAGCATATACCAAATGCCTCTGAACAGCAAGTCCCTTCCCCAAAATTTCCTGTCTTTTTCCATTATATGAAAGCAAAGCTCAAAGCGTGTTAAGAGAGCGTGGTCATCTGCAAGTGCACACTCTTGCAGATTTAAAGAAAGTGTTTTAGGGATGCATCTTTAGTTTTTTGCAGCACACCCCTATAGTGCTGAGTAGATATAAATGGAGTCCAGACTTCATGTGCTAAGATTGGTTTTGATGCTTTAGATAGGTAAGTGATGCATTGTCTTTCTAAAGCAACAAACAATTTCTTGGACTTGTTAGTCTGCTTACCTATTGATTCTGCTTATCAGTTCTTGCACTTGCACTACAATCAGCTGATTTGAGTTCTTGTGCCAGAGGAGGAAGGCAGGTCTGCAGTCTACGGTGTGGATAGGGACATGACTTTTATTTTTATTGCACAAAAGGATGAGAGTGCAATGCTAAAGTGCAAACTGCATCCAGGACAGAAACAACTGCATTATGCTGCTAACACAACTTTGGCTCTTTGCAAGCATCTGCACAGAAAGCATGCAGACGCTAAGCTAGTCAAAAACCCAGAGTAATGTTACAGCTGAGTGAATGCCCAGCAAACAGACCTGGGAATAATTAAGTAACGTACTGAATTACTTTTAAGAAAAGTGTTCTGTGTAATGTGTGTAATACATCAATTTTTTTAGAGTAATGACCCCAGCAACCTCCAGGAACCATTGTAGCCCAGTTAGGAAATCCATATTTTTCTCCAACAACCGGTGGTCGTATCAAATCTCAAGCAATGTGGATGTCAAGTGAGAATCCTATAGGTGGTGACTTTAGAGGCAGAAAAGGAAGAAGAGGACGAGGAGGAAGATTTCTGCCAAGAGGCAGAAACACTGTTGGTAACTTCTTGGAAACACAAATCCACCATGTGATCATTGCCCGAAACCAGAATGCAAACCCAGGTCTCTGAGCGGGTCTCTGTGAACACCCAACATCCAACCCAGTTATCTCCTGCAGACTCTGACGCGAATTTTAAATGTGCAGCAACTGTTTCACTGCATCTATCCATAAGTGCAAAAACTACTTAGACAGACATGGTTTACACAGTTGAGTTAACAGCTGTGAAGCAACAGTAAGAACGGCTAAGGAAAGGTTAACATTGCAACTTGACCTGTTCTGTCCTGGTTTAAATATTAACAAGACAATAGGAATGATTTTCCTCAAAGCCAATGTGCAGCCCATTAACACTGGCTTTTCATCAGTAATTAAAATAGTAAAATGTAAAATAACATTTAGAGAAATTCAGTACTAACATCAGTGTATTACATATAGGATGAATGCTATGGAAGCAATAATTATACCAGCAGTCCCTTTTCAAACTAATCTTAAAAGCTATAAATAAAAGGACAGATCTATATCATCATATTCAATTAACCTATTTACTATATTTGTTCTTCTTACTAAAAGAAAAACCTCTAATAGTTCATACAAACTTTTCATTAAACTGTAGTTTGGATTCAATGCTGAACACCAGAGCTGCAAGAAAGAAAATTAGTCAATCTGTGACTCAGCTGTATAACCACGTCCTCTTCTTTTCCTGATTTTGCTTTTTATGCAAAGATTTGTGCTTGCGTTTGCCAAACAAAAAAACAATGCTGAAGTGTGTATACATGTAAAGTGCTGTTCTGTCATTGTGCCGTTAAATTTGATCTGCCCAGCAATTGTAAACTGAAATTTGTAGTATTACGCCAACAATGGACTGTGTACAAGGGAGGTGAAGGGTGGTCAGGGTGGCGTGGGTGGAGTAAAGCATCAGGGGTGATTTGTGACAGAAGGATAGCAGCAAGAGTGAAAGAGAAGGTTTACAAGATGGTATATTAGAGGGACAACTCGGGTTGTGCGGTTTGGAGACTAAATTAGAGGGGCAAAGCTGAGATGGTTTGGACATGTGCAGAGGAGGGATAGTGGATATACTGGACAAAGGATAGTCAATATAGAGAAAATGGGAAGTCTCAGAGGACGTTGAGGGATGTAGTGGAGGAGGACATGTGGACGGTTGGTGTGATAGATGAGCATGCTAGGGATATGGTGAAATTGAGGCAGAAGATCTGCAGTGTCCAGAACAGACATAATGGTCCTTCATTGGTTTTCAGTTTATTTTAGAAAACATAAACTCCACTAAGAAAAGAACAGGCATCCACGGCAACAGATATGATAATGGTAGAGGATTAAAAGCTGAATTGGATGTGGGTTGCAAAGCGGCCTGCACAGGTGCTGTAACTGCTATGAGATTTGCCAGACAGATGTACAGAAGGGTATCAGCTGAGCCTTCAGATGATGTGGGCAGGAACTGAGATCAGCTGACCTGGTAGGATTGCTGCTTAGCTTCACTTTATGGTTTACCATAACTAACCAAATGCTCAATTTCTGGAAAATTTGAATAAATGAATGAACAGTTGATCTAGTAGATGCCCAACTTGGATATAAAAAGCAAATATATTTCCAAATAGTGCCCCGGACTTTAACATAGTACCTTAAGTTATTGCAGAAATATCATTACTATCTACTATGTCGCAGGCTTGAATGATGTGATAGTGCCAAGTAGCCACTAAACCACTGTGTAGTTCTGTGAGGTGAATGAGAATGGGAAAAGCCTGTCACATTTCCACTAATATACGCAGTCATTACAGACATCAGGAATGTGGCTCTCCCACATAGCACTTCTCTTATTGTTCTTAATGAAATGGTTTGGTTACCCTGCTCGTTTCATTCTGTTCCAATTGGTTAGCACTGGGTCAATAGCTGTGCAAGGCTAAGAGGAAGGGGCCATTGTGTCCAGTGTAAGACAAGCAGGAATAATCATTGAGCTAGGCAAGCCTGGGCCTGCCCGGACCGAGGAGCAGCTGCTGGCTGTTACCAGTCAGTCACGATGGTGTGATGGGGCCATTATGACTCAGTATATGTGAAGGATATGGACACGTGGTGAAAGTAAAACCAGTGCAGCTGGTACTCTTGATCCAAACAAAACTTGACCATTTTAATTGTTTCGTTCTCTAAGTGACTGCTTTGCAAACATTTTGGACACAAAGCACGCCATCATCATACCTGTGCAAAAAAACATCTGTACCATCTGACATGTCCTCAGTTCTTCTTTTGATTGTGGTACTTGAAGGAACTGAGCACATCACAGTCCATCACATGGTCTTGATGCCACTTGTTCACATCCTATGCCCTTCCTGATTTCTTAATTTTTGGCATATTTGTCATACTTACATATTTCAGATCATTAAGCCAGTTTTAATATTAATCAAACATAACCAGAGTAAATACAAAATGCAGTTTTTAAATGATGATTTTGTTTATTAAGGGGAAAAAAACTATCCAAACCTACCTGGCCCTATGAGAAAAACATAAATACATATTAAGTTGCACATTTTTTTTTTTTGCAGTTTATTTAATAGTTGGCACTATACCCACACCTATGCACTGAGTATTCACCCTCTAAAAAAGTAACATGAACTTCCAAACAAGTCATTTACTGCACATGTACCTGTCAACAAATGAAGTTTTAACAGGCGGGATAAGACTGGGCTAATTTTAACAGTGTATAACTTATATTTATGAAATTCGACATGTCAAGAAATTACATCCTTATTGGGAATGTTGCTAATCTTCCCAGAACTGGACATCCCAGCAATTTCACTCCATGGTCAAACTGCAACAAACCCAAGAGCTACATCTCTACATCTGAGGCTCTTCAGGCCTCAGTTAGTATGTTAAATGTTAAAGATGACAGCACAATTAGAAAAAGACTAAACAAGTATGACTTGTTTGGAAGGGTTGCCAGGAGAAAGCTTCTCCTCTTAAAAGAGAACATGGCAGCATGGTTTAGGCTTGCAAAGTTGCACCTGAATGAAATACAAGCCTTCTGGAACAATGGACTAAGAATAAAAAAGCGGAGATTTCCAATTATAATGCACAGTGAAAAACAGACACAGCACATCGGCACAAAAACGTCATATCAGCTGCGAAGCACGGTGGTGGAGGAGCGATGATTTGGACTTATTTTGTAGCCACGGCACCTGGAGTCACTGAGTCAACTGTGAACTCTGTACGCCGAAAATACTCTACAGTCTAATGTGAGACGATGTGTGCAACAGCTAAAGCATGGTTGAAATTATTTCATGCAACAGATCAATGGTCCCAAGCTCAACAGTAAATCTACCACAGAGTGGCTGAAAAGAAAAGAATAAAGGTGCTGAAATGACCCAGTCAAAGTCCAGACCTCAACCTGACTGAAATGCTGTAGCAGGATTTAACGTTTGCCACATGACAGATTAATAACATCACATAAAATGCTTTTTGACTCAGTTTCTATTCCATTAATAAAGACACAATGTAATATATCATGTCGTTTTTCATCTCTGGTTGTATTCACCCATTTTAGTTTCTTTTAAGCAGCAGATTTTTTTTTTTAATGTAAAACTTTAGAATTGAAAGAGAGTGTACCTTTCACACAACTTCTCTTCAGTTTTTGGGTTTTGGGTTTGGTTTTTTTATAGCAGGACAACCACAAAACTGGATCAGATAATGTATGTTTATCTCCGTTACAAATTTATGCAAAGAAAATGCATTCAGCCTCCGATGATCACAATGCAAATCAACCTCAATCCCAATTTTAGTTCTTGAAATGTCTTAACATCCCATCGCTCTTATTCCTCATCTACTCCCATTATTTCTCCACAGAGCAACAAATCAGAGCCTCTCCTTTCTGAGATACAATTTGACGGGCAATTCAGCATCTCATGAATATTTTTGGAAAGGCACAGCTTCATGAACTCATCCATAAGATGAGTTCAGACCAAACACTATCACCAGCCATGCTGCTTTAATCTTTAAAACTCCTTTGCTTTGTATTTTTGACACTTGCTGGAAAATTCTGACATTGATGAGCTATAGTATTGATTGGTTTTCTTCTTCATTACTTTGTTACTGTATACCAGGATCTTGTAATCGGCTAACTGGCCTCTGATAGCTCAGAGGATTCAGTCTAGAGACACTTCTTGGGTCAAACTGGTGGGAAATTCCACATCCGACCCGGTGCCTCCAATTGATCACAACTTCTGCAACAACTTTTGTCGTCCCTCTAAAAAGGATTAAGGTTAAATCAACAGCAATCTCTTTCCTCTCATTGCTTATCTGTAGGCATCTGTAAACACTTTGTGCTCTGTTTCTTTATAGGTGATCAGCCTGTGTGAGGTCAGTGAACACACACACAGCCAAACACACACACGCTGATACATACACAAGAAGTACTTGTCAGCTGTTTTATCTTAAACACTGCAATCTGTTGACTGTGGGTCACCTGCGTCAATAACGGTTGGATGCAACTCTTCCTCCAGATAAGTGCCATGTTCTTTCTTTCTCAGCTCTTTCTCTCTCTCTAGAGAGATAATCCTAGATTTGTAACAGGAAAAAAAAATGCCAATAAGTGCGGCTGGATCATATATCACAGCTTTTGTGTTACGGCTGGCTGTGTATTTGTTCTCATAAGAATTACTGGTGTATATCGTACATTTTCCGGCTGTGGGCTGCCATTATCTTTCATTTCTGACAGGCTCTGTGGCATCGCTGGGGCAAGCTGGGACTTGCACAGCCAGGCCTCCCAAGGTCTAAGGCATGCACACACATAATCATACATGCACACACACACACACAAAACACAGCTTGCCCAATCAAATGGAGACCTTGCGAAAGCCCCACAAGTAAATTACTGATTTTGGAGAGAATGCAGCTCTTCAGATGGGGAGCAATCATACATGGCTTCTGCTAAAGAGGCTACAGTTGCCTGCTAACCCGTCTGACCTCCAAGTATCACCAAGGAGAGCGGGCAACATTTTATGACTGCGTTTCTTATAATTTGGCAATCATCTGCACAAAACAGAATGACCTCCAGAATCAGTGGGTACATTACAGTTTCGAACGTCCTCATTTTAGACTGTCAGGCTGCATTTTTAAGGCAAGCTGGATTTTGAATTGACTTCTTTTCTGCAGCTGTAACTCATTTCTTTCAGAGCATTTTAGGAAAGATTTGTAAAAATGACCTAAATTACTGACACTAACAGTTCACCCATGGTGCCCAGTAATACAAGCCCCTAAAAAATAAGAATATTAGATTTACATTTGTCCAATGCATAGATGTGAGTGTGAGACAGTGGCAAATGTGTAATTAAAAAGATAACGTGACAGGAAAATATTATTTGAGTTTTTAAAAAGTTTCTCAAAATCCCACAGTTTTCCTCTTCCCAGTGTAGGAACTGAAATCACACGACTGTGCTACAGGTGTGCAGGAACAAAAAGGTAAGTTTTACTGAAAACATAATGTTACATCAACACATTACTATCTAATGTGTCTATACATGGTAATACTGGTCAAGATGGCAATAAAATGGCAACAAGATCACAAAATGTGAAAAATCAGCAAACACAGCAAATCTGTTGCTGTCTACATGCACAGAGATTCATTGCTTTTATGTAGGAATACAACAGGAATGCAAGCAGTTGGCAACCAGCTGAGTAGAGTTCCCTACTGCAAAACAATTGTTGCAAAAAAGTTGCAGTCGAGTTTGTGTTTAAAGACTGCGATTATTTGCAAACCTTGCAAATCTGAGAGACTGCAGTCATTCTGGCCATGATCATTTAGAGCCAGGTTGCCTTCCAACAGGTGACTCATGTAATCAAACTGCGATTGAAGGTGTTGGTCACCGCAGCTACCAAATAATTCGGTGCAGTCACCAAGCAACAGTAAGTAAATTACAGTTTTCGACAAATCTTGAATAGTAAGTAAGCAAGTAAAACTGTAGGCAACACTAATATAATAGTATATTTTTTATACTTAAACATGATAAGCAAAAGAATGTAAGGATACAGTAGTCATATGCAAGTTTGTAATGAGTCTAAATTGATGAAAGGGTACAAAGAAATTATGTTTAAGTGTGCATTGTACCTGTTTAAGTCATATAACAGGCATTCCTTCATCAAGAGGCTTTGAGGCCTCTTTTTACATGACTTGAGGGACCAAGTTTTTGTCCATATTTTCCTTACTCAGCAAAAACAAATAAAATGGTTATATACTATTATAAATGGCAACTCCATCTGTCTTTTTACTGTCTTTAAAAGTTGGTAATGAGTTCAAATTTCCCTGAAAGTCAGAAGATAAATTAATGTGTACATGAAAAGTAGACATCATGTAGCTTACTTTTAGCTAGTTAGCTAATCTTAGCTAATCTTAGCTTATCCTTTAAAACAAGATTAGCTAATATTTTTGGACTTTCTATGACGTTTCAAGTTAGATGCGAATGGTCACATAGTTAAAAAGGTAACCCCAGTACTCGTTATACAGCATAGCTAAGGTTTCTCAGAGTAAATGAGCATATAAGCTCACATGAGCGCGTCTCATCTTGAAACAATCTGGTCATACACCATTTGCTTTGTTCCTCCTTTTCAAAGTAAACACTTGACAGTTTGTCCTTAACAGTTTTCCTGTCCATTCAATCTGCAGCTCTATACTGTTGGGCACATAAAGCTGAACCCCTCCTTTTTACCCCTGACAAAGCCAAGTATATAAACCCAATTGCTCTACCACCCTGCCTCCCTTCCCTGGTAGTATAGCCGACAGACAGAACAAGCGCGGTGTCGACCATTTACAGGGGGGCCTGGTTGGTCTTGCCAGGGTCTTTATAGCCTGAGTCGAGTTGTGGGATTGAATGGGCTCCTGCCAGTAGCGGTGGTCGGGCTATACATGGGAGAGGGTCTCTGCAGGCAACTATTGTCATGGTAAACGGGGGTTTGAATGGAAAAGGATGAGCAGGACACACACATAAAACAGAGGAAAACATGAGGAGGAGAAGGAGGGAGCGGAGACAAAACGCACGACCACCTTAGAGATGACACATGTGAGCGAGCAGAAAGGCCTTGTCTCGTTTCCCGTATTTAATTTGGTTACTCCCCTACGCCCCCACTAAACTTGACAAATCTTCCGTCTTTAATCAAAAGCTTTAAAAGTCCAGGCTTCAGGATTTGGCTATTATTACTAGGAGGAAGGATCTCGAAAATGTCCTCAAGTTGAAGTCAACAAATGACATCTGCAGAGCCAGTAATTGCAAGGGTGTCGATTAGGTGCAACAGTGCAAATTTATAAATTTGGAGTTGTGCGTTAGGTCTCGTCTCAGACACATGAAATGATCTTCATTTGATTAAATGTTAAATATGCATCTATTGGAGTTTTTTCAGGCTTTTTTGCCTTTGATTTTGCACTGCATTGCATAAAGGAGCTGCTAATGTGTAATCAGTATACAGACACACAAAAAATCTTATCAAAAGAGCTGAAAACAATATATTAAGCATGACTGCTGATGCCAATGATGCTCGATAGTTCTCTGTTCATGCAACATTTTCAATTCCTATTTGAACTGTGAACAGGAGACGACAACAACAGGGTGTATAACAGCCGCGTCGAGTAACACGAGGACTCTCCTGTTGCTTAATAACTGTGTATTAATTTGTAGTTAAGGTTAGAAAAAAGTGCGTGTCAAAGTTTTTGGATGGGGATGTAATTGAAGCATTCATCAACTGCCTGCTTGCAGCAGGGAGGGCAGAAAAAGGGTTAAAAAGCGCCCGACTGCCTGATAATCCTCCAGCGTTAAAAGCCCTTCAGAAAGACGTGACGTGTGCGAAGTAATCAGTAAAAGATTCAAGTGTGCCAGAGACTGTGTACACACACACACACACACACACACACACACACAGAAGCACATACACCATCAAATGGACAAAAAGGGAGGGAAAAGTCTGAGGCTGAGGAGGGAAGAAAAAGAGAACAAACACTCCTCCTTCTCACTGTTTCTTCTCTCTGTATCGCTCAGCCCCTCTTCTGCTTCTCCTTTCTCCCACTCCCTGCTGTGTCAATACAATGTGACAGAAATTTTCACCGGTGTTCCCTCTCAATAAAGCAAACACACGATACAACCTTTTCATCCGTCTTGTTCTGCCCTTTCTTACTTGTGCTGTTTGCCGTGGCCTGTCTTTGCGGGCAGTGGGGCCGCCTCGCGAGACAAAACTTTCTGTATATCACGCTGCGGCAAGACCAGAAAAACGACCGTTATTTCATCCACAAAATGAGCCCGTAATGACAGCTGTATTGAAAAAAAGCAACGTATGTACGGGCAAGAAGAAGAAGGCGATACTACAAAGGTTACCTCTAGAGAAATGAAGCATGTTTTCAGTGTGTCTCTAGTTCAATATTTCCCCCAAAGCATATTCAGACCAATCAGTCAATGGCCAACGATCTTCAATTGCCCTCTGTGTTGTAGCATAAAGCATTCAGAAATTGGCATTTAGATGTTTAATTGACTGTCACTGATAATGGTATTAGGTTTATTGAACTAGGGTGCTATGAAGGGCAGCACACAGCCCATGAACCTGTCAGAGAGGCTGGAGAGAAAACATGATCCTCTTCCCTAATAACGTCCACATTTCTTATTTTCATTTTCATCCCATAATTTTCAATAAATAGACTAAATTTTGAATTCATTTTCTAGCTTTTTAGTTTTTGGGGTTTTTTTTTCAAATCCTCACTTTTGTTAAAGTGAGGATTCCCATGCTAACATCCTTTATATTTTTTTGTCAGTCATAACATTTAGATTTTTGATTTTTTAATAATTTATATGATACAGTGTTTGGCACTCTGACTTCACAGCAAGAACATCCTAGGATTGAATCCACGCTGTTCTCCCAGTATCTGCATGGATTCTCTCTATACGAGACCTAAGAAGGCGTACTTGTTAGGTTAACTACTGATTCTAAATCAGATGTAGGTGTGAATGAGGGCATCATTCATTGTCTGTCAGACCACAGCCACTTTATTCATATTAGCGACTTGCTAATGGGTTTCAACATTTATAGCGGCTGATAAATTAGAATGAAGAGTGTAAACGAGAGACCGGAGAAACACCCTTCAACTGTGTTGTAGGCGTTGACGTTGCATAGTTTAGCCACCAGAGGGCACTCTGCTATTTCCCTGTTTGCAACATGCAGAAACAAACAGCACCAGCCGATCCAGCAGGATCAACATAAATGTACATGTAAAAAATATATGTGTGTATTCTGTTTACATATTCTCATATTTAGAGTTTAGAATGTACTTACAAAAATAATATATTTTGTGAGGTTTAATTTAAAAAAAAAAACCTGGCTGAACAATACAAGGTTAGACTGAAAAATACAGAAATTTATGACACTGTTTTCATATATTTCTGTATGTATGTTGCCCTTTAATAACCTTGGAACAATACCACTTTATATACAAAATTATATACTTTATATCCTCTTAGCACCGCACTTATACATATACACCTTCCCCTATATTTTTTATATGAAGATTGCTTAAAGGAGTGTATGAAATTCACCACACGTTTCATTGCATTAGAGCAGCACACATTTTGACATTTTTGTCTTTCTTTGATTGCTATTTTCCACTGTTCTGGTGTCATTACCAGTGCAATAACGAGCCCATCATTTTGAAAGCCAGAGTACATTTCAGGCCTGAGAACCTATTAAAATGTTTTGTAGCTTTAGGTATTGGAAGTTTAGATAATTTCTGTGGGGAGAAATCATGATGGACAGAAATGCTGTGATTGAATTTCATGCATTATTCTTTTATGTAACCAGTGATTTAAAAGGTTCCGACTTTGGGCCCTGCAACTTGTGGTGCAAAAGCTTTTCAGCACCTGAGTCTAAATTGGGAACTAGCACCATAGCAGGGAAAACAATGCATTTTCGCGTCATATATTCTGCATCTTTTTTCCTATCTTAATGCACTTTTACTACCGCTTAACATTTGTCAGCATTTTAAAGGTAGGTTTCCTCTTCCTTCTCCCAGCTTCCCAGAGGAAACCTAGACGTTAACTGGTATTGTTGGGGTGGCGGAGCTGAGCTCAGGGTGGTTTTTAATAGCTCGTGATTACTCTGGAGAGGGGAGGCCATAATTACAACCACAAATGATTTCACGCCCCTCACCCCCCGTGCGATGTGCTCTGAACCTAATCACAGGGAAGCACAGAAGGGGTGTCGCAGAGAAACTGGAGCTTTCACAAAAGACGTTCCTCCCTCTTCCCTTTGTTTTCAGGCAGGATATGGAGAAAATGAAAAGTGCTACATTTTTTCAAGTCTCCTGCACCGCACACCGTTCGCAGAAGCGGTCGTAAAGTTAGTAACGCCTACATGTGTTACTGGTTAGGACATTTCCAGCATTTGTACATCATTTGTATTCATCTAGGATGTTTAAAGTAAAAGACGCCCTTGTTTGTTTTATTTAATTATATTTACAGTTATGGGGGAGATATGAATGACATGAATTCCTTCTTGTGTAAACCCAGAGCAAAGGCTTCCCTTGTGACAGCCTCTCTTTGAGTCCATCATCCTCAATCACATGTATTTGTGTGCTCTTTTTCTTTGTTTTTTTCCTCTTTATAGCCTACTGACATCATCCTTTCATCTCTTCCCGAAAAGCTTCAGAGGGTTTACTTGTCATTACCTCATTTGTATCGGCTTTCTTCATCCATTAAATGTAGACTGGGGGCTTCCAAAATCAACCCAGTAAGAGAAGGGAGGGTGGGATTTTCAAGAAAAATTACCTTGGTGTCCTCAAACATGACTCAAACATGACTACAGTCCTACACACCCACACACTTTTACATGCTTTGATAACACTGAACAATTAAAACCGAGTTAGCATTCCGCCCACACATACGCACCTCTTTCGCTCAGGCCTGTGCCAGCCATCTAGCCAAGCCCGGCCAGTCACACAAACACAGAAAGGCCAGACTGCATGCCCTTAATGGAGGTGCAGACAAACAGAGGAATGCTTGGAGAGAGGATGGTGCAAACGGTACGTCTGCCCACATCAGCCAGCACTCAATAGAGATTGGCCAGGAACGCGTAAACTGGCCCTGTAAGAGTAAAATAGTAAAGTGGGGTTTCTCTTTTTGTTTTTTTCTCCCTTTTCTCTTTCACTGTGTGACTCTAAAGTCTGAAAGGGAAAATGCTGGAACTTGAACAAGTGTCCTACACCTTCCCAGAAGTTTTACATTTCCTTACATAAAATCTTTGATTCCCAGTTCATCTTAAAATGCTTCCCAAAAGATCACTCCTAGCTTTTTTTCTTCCAGAATTCAAATGTAGTAATTTCGGGGTTTTTTTTACTGCAATATTTACAAAGATGAATCTGCACTGAATATAAAGTGGATGGATTTTTTTTTCTCTCTTCTGCTCAAATACATGAAACTTTTCATCTCTCTCCCCATTAATATTTCCCTTGATGACGTTCTCTGGCCTCGGTGTTGTCTCTTCAGCTGTCTCCTTCAGGAGAAGAGTAAACAAGCTGAGAGCTTTCTGCAGCCGCTCACACAGATCACCGTGGCCTTTTACTCTCCCCACCACTAATTGACCATCGACCAAAGGACAAACCTCACCCCTTTCTGCTGCATCCCTCCCCCCGCTCCCTCTCATCCTGTCTTTGTGCTGGTCCCCCCCTTCACTGCTTCCTTCTTTGTCCTGCCTGTACCCCCTGTCTTTCATCTGCTTTCTCTAGACATGTCACTTACTTAGTCTCTATCTTCTCTTCATTCGTTTCCCTTCGTTCTCTTTCATTTTCCTCATCGCTTCTCTTCTTTTGCCGTCCCGCTCTGTCTGCCAGAGCTGCCTGCAGTCTTGCATAATTAGCTGGACCAAGCTGCCGTGGGTCTGGTCCAAATCTGGCTCAGGCTCAGCCCGACTCATTACAGAGAATATGCCTGTCTCTCCTAGCTCATCCTCCTTTTCTGCTTTAGTCCAAGAGATTATATGGGGCGAGTTCACGGATTGAAATAGTAAAAAGACAGAACCGAGTCTCTTTAATAAACCGTCACACTAGGGGGAAACAGTGGTTGGAGATCATGGCATGATTGTGACCTAGGATTAGGTGCAATGAACTTGTGATCTTGTTGCCTTTGAATTAGTTGCGTGGAACCGGACCGGCCTCTTGCAGACTGTTGCCGTCTTCAAAGCAACTTTGGCAGAATCAGTTTGGTAAATTACTGCAGTTGCGTCCAACCTCGTTTTTTTATATATAAACATTACCAGAATACAACCAGATGTCAGACAGCTGAGTCCTCTGTTGGAACATGACATGAGCTGTGATCATCAGCGCAGACTCACTCAGATTGTTGCAACGTGCTAACAGTCTGTCTGTATTTCTAAATTAGGTAGCAATATTTGCAAATCTTCTCAAATCTGTCTGAGAGTGATTCCAGTCAGCCTTGTGATTGAAAGAGATCACCCACAGGTGGTATAAGAACCTTAAGGTTAAACATCAGAACTGGGTAGTTAAGTGTCCTTTTAGAGCTTTTTGTCATTATTGTTGTAGCAAGTGTTCTGTAACATGAATGATATACAATTTGTATACATGTACAAATTATACAGGGAGTGCAGAATTATTAGGCAAATGAGTATTTTGTCCACATCATCCTCTTCATGCATGTTGTCTTACTCCAAGCTGTATAGGCTCGAAAGCCTACTACCAATTAAGCATATTAGGTGATGTGCATCTCTGTAATGAGAAGGGGTGTGGTCTAATGACATCAACACCCTATATCAGGTGTGCATAATTATTAGGCAACTTCCTTTCCTTTGGCAAAATGGGTCAAAAGAAGGACTTGACAGGCTCAGAAAAGTCAAAAATAGTGAGATATCTTGCAGAGGGATGCAGCAGTCTTAAAATTGCAAAGCTTCTGAAGCGTGATCATCGAACAATCAAGCGTTTCATTCAAAATAGTCAACAGGGTCGCAAGAAGCGTGTGGAAAAACCAAGGCGCAAAATAACTGCCCATGAACTGAGAAAAGTCAAGCGTGCAGCTGCCAAGATGCCACTTGCCACCAGTTTGGCCATATTTCAGAGCTGCAACATCACTGGAGTGCCCAAAAGCACAAGGTGTGCAATACTCAGAGACATGGCCAAGGTAAGAAAGGCTGAAAGACGACCACCACTGAACAAGACACACAAGCTGAAACGTCAAGACTGGGCCAAGAAATATCTCAAGACTGATTTTTCTAAGGTTTTATGGACTGATGAAATGAGAGTGAGTCTTGATGGGCCAGATGGATGGGCCCGTGGCTGGATTGGTAAAGGGCAGAGAGCTCCAGTCCGACTCAGACGCCAGCAAGGTGGAGGTGGAGTACTGGTTTGGGCTGGTATCATCAAAGATGAGCTTGTGGGGCCTTTTCGGGTTGAGGATGGAGTCAAGCTCAACTCCCAGTCCTACTGCCAGTTTCTGGAAGACACCTTCTTCAAGCAGTGGTACAGGAAGAAGTCTGCATCCTTCAAGAAAAACATGATTTTCATGCAGGACAATGCTCCATCACACGCGTCCAAGTACTCCACAGCGTGCCTGGCAAGAAAGGGTATAAAAGAAGAAAAACTAATGACATGGCCTCCTTGTTCACCTGATCTGAACCCCATTGAGAACCTGTGGTCCATCATCAAATGTGAGATTTACAAGGAGGGAAAACCGTACACCTCTCTGAACAGTGTCTGGGAGGCTGTGGTTGCTGCTGCACGCAATGTTGATGGTGAACAGATCAAAACACTGACAGAATCCATGGATGGCAGGCTTTTGAGTGTCCTTGCAAAGAAAGGTGGCTATATTGGTCGCTGATTTGTTTTTGTTTTGTTTTGAATGTCAGAAATGTATATTTGTGAATGTGGAGATGTTATATTGGTTTCACTGGTGAAAATAACTAATTGAAATGGGTATATATTTGTTTTTGTTAAGTTGCCTAATAATTATGCACAGTAATAGTCACCTGCACACACAGATATCCCCTAAAATAGCTAAAACTAAAACAAACTAAAACTACTTCCAAAAACATTCAGCTTTGATATTAATGAGTTTTTTGGGTTCATTGAGAACATGGTTGTTGTTCAATAATAAAATTATTCCTCAAAAATACAACTTGCCTAATAATTCTGCACTCCCTGTATACTTACGGCTCAGCCTAATGATAGTATGGGCCAGGGGCATAATTTCCAGGGGGCTTATGACCCCCAATTAATCAGACCCAACCAATATAACACCCCCCCCCCAATAAAATTATGAATTATTTTGCATAAATAGGCTGTTGATTTTCTTTACTCATTTCAGGTATTAGCAGCAAAATAGTTGCATTTTTAATCATCTGGGAATTTACCCAGATTTATTTATTTATTTAGACAGAGATCTTGACCCCCCCAATGTTCAGCACAAAGTTACACTGATGGTATGGGCACTGGGAAAGATTAATTCATGGTTCCTTCCTCATCTCTGCCCAGCATTCATTGTGAGTATCAAGTGAGAGTGTATCACTGGTTTAATCTCTTAACTTCACCCAGGTCAGTGGCAACTGATCTAAGGTTAGGGTTAGTAGGGTTTTGTTAACACCTGTTTTTTCACTTGTTTGGAAAAACCAAATGGAAAACATTTAATGATGAAATGTTTTAGAATTGAATTGAAATGTATCATCTTATTGTTTCCCAAGTGGCTAAAACAAAATCTAAAAAGGTTAAGAAAGTAGCAGAAACAGGCTAACAGAAACCCAGCTAATCTGACTTTAGAAAGAAGTGCAGAGGATACTGGTTTCTGAAGTCATCTAACTATCAGATAAGCTCTGCTTCTAAAAATCAATAATCAAATTCTGGTCACTAAAGCCAAGCAACACGTGTTGTATTTGGTTGTTTTAAAGGTTGGTTAAGCCAAAAAACCAAAACCCTGTCAAGTCTCCTCCAGAAGCTACAGCCTCCAAATTCATGGGTGTGTATTGTCAATGCAAACCCAGCAATGCCATAGTTGACAAGCAGAGAAAGTGAATGTTCTGTGAAATTTCTAATGTCAAAGTATGACATGAAATACTCTTCAACTCAGTTTTATTCATGTAATAATCACAACGGTCGCCTCAAGGCACTTCAAGTGGAAGACATTTGAAGCACAGAAAACAGAGTAAAAATTAGCAAGAATTATGTACCACAGTGAACAAATAAAAGAATTTAAGTTAATATATTGATGTTTGTCACGTGATATCAAGCACACATTGCACAAGAGGTTGTCCACTATATCTGATGTGATTCAGCCTCTGGTTGCTATGGAAAAATGTGCGTTCATTGATTAGGTTGCAGTTGTTCATGGGGGTTGCTGGCTCTTGCTCAGACTAAAAACCTCTTGGTAATTCCATTGGTTGCAGATTACCATGGTTGCCTGTAGTTTTTCTTATAAGTACTACCCGAGCAGTAGTAAATGCATGTTTCAAAAGGTGCAACTTTTAATTTGAAGGCAACCAAACAGTCCCCATTTCAATGTTGTGTCACACTTTTTAGTTTCACTACAGCTCAGAGAGTAGCTGGAAAGTGTTTGTATGCAAGTCCATCACTTCTATTCAAACATAACCATAGCAATATGCTAGCTACCAAGGGAATAACAAGCAGGTTTTTGCCAACTGATTAGGGAATATATGCTTTTCCCTACCACAAGATGGTTTGCGAACGGTCACAGATTGGCGATTGAGACCTTAATCACTTGTCACACATCCAAAATAGTGGGCAAGTTAACATCTTGTTGTTAGCGGTCATGTGTCTGCAAAACTTCAATAAGCTAACCTTAGCACGATAATCCTTATGTGCTAGCACCCTTGTGTTTTTAGATTGTCATGGCTATAAAGCCATTTGCAGATCTTGCATGGTAACATCAACCATCATGACATAGAGCAAACAACAACACAGAAAATAGAATGTAAAGTAGAACTAATTAAATTTAGCTAAGCAGTACATTAGCAAACTGTTGCTATAATTGCTGCTACTAAACTAGCATGTACAGAAAAAGAGACAGGTTCCTGGAGCCCCACAAACTCGCTATGCTCCCAACTGCCCTTAGCTGTTTGTGCATATCTTAGCTATGCATCAACACAGAATGTAAATAATTACTTAGTAGGGGTTTACAGGTTATGTTATGTTAAGTTGGTCCTTAAGTGTAACTCTAACTTATCTGTGTCAGTGTCAGCAACTCGACACAACAGTGATTGTGGGTATAATCTAATCTACAAACAGGTCCGACTGAATATTTATATTTACCCTTAATGTAAAGTTCCCCACAGCACGAAAAAACTTTCAATTTTGTGAGCCTGTTTGTAAGTGCCGTGATGCCCTGGTTCCAAACACTTTTGGAGAGGCTCACAACCAAGCAAGGGTTCAGTGATGAATGTGAAGGCCTGCGATTATATTGAGGAGGAAAAATAGAAAATGGAATTGATGTGTTTGTGTATGTGAGACAGAGACTTGGACTGATATAAAGAATGTGACCATGCATGAAAGGCTTTGATACTAACTGAAAAACAGAAGCCTTGTCCTTTTCATGGAACCACATTGGGCTTTGTATGACTTCTATGTTATGTTAAAGAGGCACAAGTAGAACTTTTGCCCTCTACATTCACATCTGGTGACCCCTGACTGTCAGCATGTTGCTTTCAAATGCAGCTTACTTGTGAGACAACAGCTCAGCCTTCAAAAACATGCATTTTCTGACATTACGTTTAAAATGAATCAAAGTGTAAAGTATAAAACGAAATCCCTTTTTCACAGTGCAGTCCCTAACTACAACGACTGCTGTGTCCTTTATTATTTGACATCAGAGGGAGAACTGTCTAGCCTTGAAGCATAACAAGATCTCTTCAGACACAGAAAGTGTTATGCGAGTCTATCTGAAGGTCAGCTAAACCTTTTTTTTATGTTGTGACATTTTATCCACATTATTAAATTAATTTCTCTTGCAAACTAAGTTTGTTTGTGCACAAGTTGCTCTCTAAGTGACATTTTTTAAAAAGGTAAATAGTCAACAGCATGTAGCATATGCCAAAAATGAAAGGTTTTCTACATCCGAAGCAAGAAAAACTTGTCAGATTAAAACAAAAGTTAAAAGCTGTTCCACTGGGAGGTTTTCAATCATTACGCCACTATTAGGCAGCTTAGACCGCCTCATGTCGAAAACCTTTTAAAATCTAACAACATTTTTGGCACAACACCTACTTGCTCAGATGTTTTCAGCTATACTTTTGGAGCGTATTAGATGCACTGGGAATGAAATTGCCACTAACACATGTTCAGCACAGGGTGAACCAAAAATCCAGCTGCTGGGGGGGCAATAAGTGAAGTCCAAGCATAGATATTATACTTACAACATTATTTTCAATAAGAACTTGAAAACTATCTATCGTTGACAAACAGGACTTGTGACCCTGAATAAGATACTAGTTTTGATATCACGTAATCAAAACTAGTTTTTGTTTGTCTTTTTTTAAATGTAGAAAACCGACATCTTTCAAGACGATAAAAGTGTACTGGTGTATATTTTGGTGACATTCAATTCAGCATTTGCCAGAACAGAAAATGATGATTTGGCAGTAAAAAATTGAATGTTGCTATGGATTCATTGTTTACCATAACCGAACCCAATGAAACAGAACATTTTGACAAATGATGTCTAGATAACATGTGACTATCATAGTTAGGCAAACTCTAGTCACATATTGGGACAGTTTGAAATGTAAAATATCTGCAATATGTTAAACCTACTTTAATCAATATTTACTAAACCTTTATGCATTAACTGAGTGCGCACCTTTACACATCATATGCGTAAAATCCATGCGAATATTTTAGGTGTTAACAATATTTTTTGGACTCACCTATTCTTAATGTTTACACTGACTGGATAATTTAGTAAGATTAAGTTGTGGAATTTATTTCGTATTTTTTCTCCAAATCTATACACCAAGTTATGAGATAGACCTGCTCGTATGTGTTATGCCCTCTAGAGGTTAAGCACCACGCCCTTAAACAAGTAAGGTCTGGGTTCACTCAATTAGCGCCCCCCTCAGTTGGTAAGGTAAAATGTAGATTGACCTAACTGGTGGTGAGTGGTAACTAAAGGTTCTTGGCTGTTGCTAGGTAAAGCTGCTCAGTGGGCGATTGCTTTGGTCACTTGCAGATAGACACAGTCATCTGTAGTATGCATGGAAACACTAAGTAATCACTTAGCCGTGGCGAAACTTTAGTGTGATGCAAACCAAATCGAGCATGTTCCACGGAGGAGGTTTTTGGTGTATACCTTTTTGCAACCAATTTTACCTAGAGTCAGGAGCAGCCTCCCTTCTGGAAATAAACATTTCGGTCTAGTGAACAGTAGTTAACTAGGGCTGGGGTGGAGGTCATTGTCCGGGCTCTAGGCTTGCATGACTGGAGGTTTGGCAATTGATTTCACAGCAACTGCCACTGATCTCCAGCAATAACTTGAACCTGGTTGGGAATACTCATTTTTCCAAAGTGACCAGGTGGTTGCCAGGTGGTTGTCAACCAGTCTCTAGCCCTTGTGTGACAAGGACCTAAACTCAGTGAAAACCCCCAAACTCTAAGCAATGAACTGTTAACCCTAATAAACCTGTTTTGACAAAAGTTGATTGGCTTGCATAAATGGAACTTTAACATATTTAAATTTCTTTAGTAGCTAAAGATCTGCAAAATCCATTTGGGCAAGTTTTATCCAGGCCATTTATGAGATAGATTCCACCTAAACCTGACTTCTACATTGGCATCTGTTGATACACAGCCACATGTTTAGGGTTCTTAGCAATGGGGGAAATTTGGAACCAAGTCATCAAACCTGCTTCAAATGTTACCAGCCGTTAGATGGCCATTATCACTCCCATAGATACATGCTAATATATAATCCCAGTGTGAAACTTTAGTATACTGGAGTGAAATATTTCTTCCTTTTCACTGTCACTGTAGTTAATTCACTTTCGTGTTCTAACCTTGAATTACTTCAGTTAATAGAACTTTACATCTTGTCTCAAGATACAATTACATTCCTGTATTCATCTGTTCATCCGCACAACCTTTCCTACCCCCCCGAACTCCTTGCACATAAAGTCTCTCAGTTACCTCCTCTTCCTTTCTCATGCTCCCTACTTTTATTTTCTCCAACTCACATACAACTCTCAGTTGTGCCTCTCATCTTCCCTCTCTTCTTTCTTCACCTCTCGCTCCATCTCCATCTCAGTCTCTCTATTTCTTCCTCTGGCTTCTACCACTTTTTTTCCCTTTACCTTTTCCCAGCGGTGGTCTTGTGCTTTGTTCTCCAGTGGCTAATTTGACTGTTCTACTTGCCAACTTAGCAGCGGGAGCTCTGTGTATGTGTATGTGTGTGCCTGTTGCAATTCTCCCTTGCCAGGTGCTGTTATACAACACTAGTTCTTGTCTCTACACACAAACACATCCCTTGCCAGAACATATACACACATACACGCACCTACAAAACGACAGCCTTTATCACTCTTTCATTCATGCATTTCATTGTTAACATGCATATGTGCAAGCTTTGGCCCTATCAGCTTTCACATGAACTTGAATGATCCTTGAGCTGATTATACTTTATATTGTGTGTCTAATCTCAGCAGAGGTAAAGATGATGATAGGAGGTTTAAATCATATATATGTCCCTTCTTCAGTGTCTCTCTATGTGACAGACAGGTGTGAAGTTAAAGCAAAGCAGCCATTGGTTCCACTGAGCGGAGTCTAATCAGCCATCAAGCATGAGATCCTTAAGTGTCTCTGAAAAGATGGAAGACACACTATTAAAATGCATATGTATCTATCCACAGAGAATGCAAATGCAGAGTGAAATACTAAAGGCCACACACAGATCTAATGACATAAACCCGCGCACACACTGAAAGCTGTCCTGGTGTTCTAGTGGGATGGGTATCAGAGCACATGATGTGCTAACAGCCTGATGTGCTAAGCACATATCCGCACCGAGTCATGCACACGCACAAACACACGTGGATCATATGAGCCTGATGCCTTACTGTCAGAGGCAGGTGTGGTCTCCAAGGACCCAATCAGTTTTAATTAACCCCTTGTGGTTTAGGGCGGGTGGGTGTGGGGTGTGGGAGATGGGGAGAGATAGAACAGCAAGGGTGGAGCGAGAGACAACCAAGTGAGGAGAAATTTGTGCTTGTCATTGCAGGAGACACGGATGACAGATGGGAATTAACAGAGAAAAACAGGAAAAACAATCCACCTCCCCTGGAAAATCCTATTTGCTGATATAGGATGTTTGGATAATGGGCTTCAGTATGTCTTGTTAAGTCGCAGGTCTAGTTTTGCCTGAAAGTGATTTTTGTAAGTTTTAAATACGAGTCTTGGGTTCAATGAGGGTCATGAATATATCTGGAACAATTTTTGCCTAAAATTGATCATATTTCTGTCTTTGTACAAATACAGTATTGTGCAAAAGCCTTGAGTCAGTAATTTATTTATATATATATAAACATACATGGAAATGCAGTATGTAAGGCAAAAATTGAGATTGTATAATTCTAATGAGCTTGAAAGTCAATATTCAGTATGATCATCTTTATTCTTGAACACAGTCTGAACTCTCTCAGGCAGCTTCCTTGTCATGTCTTTAAGTAGTCTTCAGTAAGAGTTCTCCTGGCTTCTTGAAGGACATTCAAAGCACTTCTTTGGATGTTGGCTGCCTTGTGTTCAATTGTCTGTTAAGATGATCCCACACCACGTCAATGATGTTGAGCTCCAGGCTTTGGGAGGCCAATCCATGACTGGTAGTGTTCAATTGTGTGTTTGGCAGTGTGTGATTTCTGACATGCTGATAAACGAAGCTCAAAATCTGATGGTAGTTTTCTGTATTAATAATTCCATCCTTCTTGCAGAAGGATCCTCTTTTCCTTAAGAACAGCTTATTGAAACCACTGAAACCAGGTTTGATGAGGCTTCAGGCTTCATGTCCTGTATCAGGTGCTTGCTGGATCTTTTTTTCTATTTCCTAAAAAAATTGACTTTGAGACACCGATGATCTGCTGGAGAATTAGTTTTTTTAGGACTGCCACTTCTTCTTTTGTCTTTCACTTGTTCAGTTTCCTCAGATTTTTTGAGGACACACTGCACCCCATATCAGCTAACAGCTCTTTGATTGTTGGTTCAAAATTACTATTTTATGTCTCAAATTGTGTTATTGCTGGCATTTTTTCATAGATTCTGTTATAAAATGGGAATAAATTGTTAAAGATTTAAGCTATTTTGAAATTTGTTCTTTGCTAAGACTCTTCAGCTCCCAGTTCTGTGATCTCAGTAAACACATTCCTGGTGAGTTTATTGTCTTCGTTAGTGGTTTCACATCTTTCTAATTCCAAAAAGATGTTCACTTCTGAAATTATGGTTCCTGTTTTTCAAAAGATGTCGTAATCCGCTGCCTGGCAGACAGGTTAGGACCCAAACGCAGGACTCAAAAAGCACAAAGGTAAGTCCAAAAACAGCTTTATTGCTATGCACTCCCAAAAACACGAGATACAAAAACTCACATTCTATTGAAACAAAGAACTAATCAGTTCAGGAAACACAGAAACTCTGAGCACACAAATAGATGGATGACACAACAAAGAACAAAGGGAAACTCAGACAATATACTCACACACGAGATAATGAGGGAACAGGTCAAAGGTGGGAACACAGCTGACATAAATCGAGGTTAACAAGACAAGGAAAGCAAAACTGATACACATGAAGCAGGAGACTATCAAAGCAAAACAGGAAGTAACACACACTGAGCCTCAGACACATGGGCTTGACAGAGGGACAGGAACAAAGGTAGGATGATACCAGCAATCTAAAGCCTAATTAACAAAACTAAGATCAGGAAATACAAATACAGAGCACAGCAGAATGACAACTATAAGACCCACAACCTGGAACACAAACTTAACTAGGGATGCACCGATACCGATACTGGTATCGGGTATCGGGGCCGATACTGTAAAATGTGTGCGTACTCGTACTCGTAAAAGTTAACCGATACCATGAACCGATACTAATGTAGCCCGGATGGGAATTTGGGAGTGGATACTCATAATTCCCATGGACTTAAACGCCACGGTAACATAAGGTGTTCACAGTTGATGTTATGTGATGTAACTCTACCCTGAATGTAATTTGCCCTGTAATATGTCACAAGGTAAATACAGGTAATTAGAGCAATCAAACTGTTATGTTAATCATAAAAGTATTATTTTATGGTATGTAACTCTGAAGGAGTTAAAATATTTTTCAGAGTTCTCATTTTCTGGAGGCCCGTGAAGGTAGCATAAAACGGGACCTGTGTATCTGTTGCAATGGAGGAGGAGAAGAGAACAGCATGGAGAGATGAATGAGGTTAGCTGAACCAAAGTGAGAGACTCGGCTAGTTTTACTGAGGTTAACTAGCACAAAAGAGTGTGTGACTAGAAAGCTGACCGTGTGAGAGCTTCACAACAGAGTGTGGGTGAAGTGACTTTTTGTTTCAACGGTCGCACCACCGTGCTGTGTTTCCAGCTACGATCGCCGAGGCTAAAGGCTAGCCGGACTGCTTGGCTTCGCCAAGGAGGCAGCCGCTATGGACTGTCGGAGAGCTGGACAGTGACTCGCTAACGTGCTGTAGCAGAGACAGCATCGGGTCCGCAGGGAGTGGATTTAGTGTGGGACTGGTGAACGGCGATCTACCGGGCAATGGAACTGTAAGTCAGACTTTTGTGCTCTTACTGGGGAGAAGAGGATTTTTCTCCATCGTCCGGGCGTGAGCAGCAAACAGGCCTGCAACAAGTGTGAATGTGAGTGTGTGGAGCCCATGTGTGAATATTGTGTGTTTAGTGGATTTATATAACGTGTTTTGGAGTGTATATTAGTGAGTCACTTACCAAAAGGTGATAACATAAGTTGGGTTGTTTAATATAATTTGAAAGGGAATTATGTCATTTATACAGTGTATTTCATTTGGTTAAGGAATTGGAATATCATTTGAGTTTAAAAAGGGATGTGTTGTACAGTATTTGTCTCTGCCCTTACGTTCAGTAAACGTTTCGCTTTGGGTTAAAGAGTTGTCTGGGGTGGGTTTCTTTACTACTGGTTAAGTTTAACTTGTGTGTGGTAGAAGTATCGGTTTTTGTACTTGGTATCGGCAAGTACTCAGATCCAAGTATCGGTATCGGATCGGTTTGAAAAAATTGGTATCGTTGCATCCCTAAACTTAACCACATTATAACAAAAGCCTGAATGACAACAATACACAGAACTGTAATATAGGGATAACAAATTAGAAAACTACTAAATATTCCCAAAACTCTGGGTCACAGACCCAGAACCATGACAACAGAGGCCATAAAGCAGGGTTTTGCGTAGGGATTTATAAACTGCTCTGCGAAGATAAAAGTGTCCCTCAGTTTTTTGCTGTTGTTGTTGTTTTGTTTTTCCCAGATCCAACTCATCACATTCAGCTTAAAAAACAACAAGATGGTGAAGGCAAAAATGTTCAGCTCCTGGCCCTACAACTAGATTTCATTAATCAGTAGGTTCATCTTTTATATACAGTCTATAACGTGCAGAGAAAGACACCACAACATGCACAACTGGAAAACCAAACCAAATACCTGCAGCAGACTCGAGCGCTACCCATCATTAGAACTGTTCTTGCTGCTTATGGTAACCCAACATCTGACACGTTATGCTGGCACAGGGAGCCTGATATTGAAACAATGACAACCTGTACTTGCGTGCATCTTTTTCACACACTTCTCAAAGTAACACACCCTCGCTAACACAGTGACCCCACATTCATTATTGACGGGTTTACGGTTTGTGCGACTAAGGCCTGGTAGATAGAGTGTCACTCCACTGTCATTCCTAAACAGATGCTGGTGAGTCAGCATTAAAGAAACCGTTTAGTCATGACTATGACCCTCGCATCTCCTCACAGGTTTGGAGATGCCTGTTTCTTTTTTTTGTCGTTCATATCCTGAGACAAAGAGCTCTGTTATGTGATATAACTACTTGTGATGTAAGTTAGCTTTTAAATCCTCTGATATGCAGATCAAGGATGGAGACATGGTTGGGATAATCTAGATGCGAAATACACTTGCGTGCCCTGTGTGTGTCTTTGTGTGTTTGTCTGAGAACCCACGCATGTGTCTGTCAGAGTGTGTGTGTGCGGCTCCCCTGGCTGAGCCAAATGCTTCACTGCTTCACAAAGCAAATCGCAGCTAATCAAATAAGAGCCCTCAACAGCAGCACAGGGACGAAGGGTGAAGAATGGAAGAACTGTGTGACTGGAGGAGAAGGTGCTGGAGGCTGTCTAGTGGCTGGATAGTAGGCGGGGGTGGATGGACACACACACACACACGTGCCCGCCCACACACACCCACGCTCACACGCACACCTGCATGCAAGTGTGGTTTTTCTCATTTACACACAGGTAAGCGCAAACACATATCCAGTGCCTTTTGTCTGTCTTATCTTTATGTCTTAGCTTCTTAGAATGTCTTCATAACCTTCATTTCCATCATTTCCATGTAAGCGGTCTTGTGGGAGAAAGTTAAAAAACAGTATTTTTTAAAAATGATGATGAATGAGCAACACTTTTCACTAAGTCCAAGGCTTAATGGATGGCCCACAGCATAAATAATTTGTCTTTCTTTTTTTTTACCTTTTTAAATGGATGGAATTGAGAAACTACGGTGGCCCTGAGAGATCAAATGCACTGCAACTTAAGAAAACACCAACACAAGGGAACTAGAAAAAAAGAGTGAGATTTTTGCAGCATTTTTTTTCAAATGCAGCAAATATTCAACTCCCATAATTTTTTTTAAAAATTGTTTGCTTATTTGTTTTTTGGTTGGTTTTTTGTGTGCTTTTTCAGCATTTTTCTTTTGCCTGCTGTCTTTTTTAAGGTGCAGTAAGTTTGACCTCTCAGGGCCACTGTCAGAAACAGTTTCTGGAGGAAGAACTTTCTGGTCAGAACGGTACCTCCAAAAACTTTTTGTGAGCTCCACAACAATCTAACCAGCAGTTTTTCTGGCTGAGAACCTGGCAGAGCAGCAGGCCACATTGAGGAGATTGGTCCAGACTTGTTTTCTGCTCTGCTTCTTGGCACCGCTACCGATGCTGTGTGAGTGGCACAGCTCCAGGACCGTCCTGGCTCGATTTCTACGCTCTCGTCCACGCTCAGCCTCCTGACACGCTGCCCTCTGGCTAGCCCTCTGTGTGTGGGCACGATTGTTGGACCTTGCGAGGGTTCATGCAGTTGTATCTGTGTGACTGGCCTAAGTCTGGGTGTATAATTGTGTGTGTGTGGGGCAGTTGTGTGCCCTCCTCCTGTCTGCCTGTGGGACAAACGGCTGCTCCCTGCGACCACAGAGACCGAAGGCACGGGACAAGAATGTCTTTCTCTGACCAAGTGCTGGATGCCAAGATGCACACACATAAGGCAACAGACATATATGCTGAACCACAGATTTCTTTATTATTCCATTGTGAATATATTCTAATGGTAAATGTGAGTACATTTGTTCTTTAAGGACCTCCAGAAAATGTTACTTGGCACTTTTATTGCTGCCTTAATAACTTAGCTCTGTTCTCCCTTTTTTTTCTTTTAAAGCAGCTGTATGTAACAAAGGAATAACACAAGATATTTGGAAATGCACTCACTGACATTCTTGCAGATTGTTTGATGAAAAGATTAAAAATAAGACCTTTTGTGATAATACTTTTAATATGCAGCAAGTCTCAGGATACTGTTTCGCCTAGATCAGGGGTGTCCAACTCCAGGTCTCAAAGGCCGATGTCCTTCAGGTTTTAGACGTGTCCTTGATCCAACACAGCTTATTTAAGTGGCTAAATGAACTAACCATTTGATTCAGGTATGCTGACCCAGGGTGATATCTAAAGCCTGCAGGACACTGGCCCTTGAGGCCTGGATTTGGACATCCTTGGCCTAAATCAGCACAGAGTCCAGCAAGGCTCTGCTCAAAGAAAAAAATACTTGATGACTAGCATCATTAAATTTTTATAAAGAAACACTGTTTCTGCTCTTGCATTACCTCATTATCTGCTTGCAGTTATTTGTGCATGTTGGGTATAGTTTCCAGAGGGGATGTTTTCTCTACAGCTTGATATTGGTAGCATCCACTCCAGCCTTGTAGCACAGCCTTAGCAACGCTAAAAGCTAGCTGTTTTTGGGCTGGAGAAATGATAGCACTGTACCTCAGAAAGTGTTTTGAAGCTGCTGTCTTTAACTACCAGGTGTCCTTGATCATGTCTGGAGCACATTTGGGATTTTTCTTTCAATATAAAGTGCATTCAATATAAAGTGAATACTTTCACAGCACAGTTTTGTTCTTTCTACCGTCTTGCTAGCTGAGGTTCACATGTGTGCTGACGCTAAAACATAGCTGTGTGTCAGCAAGGGAAAGAAAATGATAACAACAGATTACATAAATTTTACATCTAGTGCAGAATGTTACTCAAGTAGTAAATGTGTTATTTTTTAGTACATTACCCACAAACATTGCTAAAAAAAAGTCATATATTGTTGGTTAAATCACTACAGAGGCTGGAATGAATTTGCACACAAAGTAAAAATTTAAATTCCGTGTCCTACAACAATTCCTTTGTTCCTTTGTTTTTAAAAGCAAAGGGTGACAGCTGAGGATCTATACTATTTTTATATCAGTTCATTGTGTACAAGACTATTCGCTGTTTGTTAGCCTAGGATAAAGACAAGAAAACTTGGAGCAGGTGAATATTGTTCCATTTTTGACAAATTTGAAGTAACTGGAGAAGTGGAGAATAAATGAAGGGTACCAGAGAGATGGCCCTCCACCTGATCCTTCTACCATTCACTGACCCTTAATGGTCTCAGTTAAAAGGTATATGTTAGGAAGCCACTCTTATAAAAGGAAAACAGGTAGACAGGTAGGATATTACGGAGGTCTTAATTTGAAAAGTTGAAAGTTTGGGATTAAATCTCTCTAAATATGTACAAAAGTCAAGAGAGAGGTACAACTGTGAGAGTCTACAGCCATCTGTAAAACATGGTGGAGGCTCTGTCATGGTGTGATGCTGCATATCAGCCTGTGGTGTGGGAGGTCTCGTCAAGATTGTGTGAATGACTGAATGATCCTAAACACACAGTGGAACACTATCAGTCATTATTCTTCAATCTTATTGGTAGTTACCTGCATGGACGTTAGGAAAGGTTTATCTCATGCTATATGCTAATGCTATACATTTCTTACATACCTGCTCCTTTTGACACAATTGGCTGTTTTGATTCACTTTGCATGAGTAAAATACACTGAAAGCAGCACAGTCTGCATTAGGAGACAGGAGAAGGTGCCGTAGGCCACTTTTCTTTGTTGTTACTTTTACGCTTAATTTGCGTCTTCAGGCACCAAAACTACCTGATTAGGTTTAGAAGAAGAACAGAGGTGAACTACAACACTCACCACCTGCTTCAAAGCTCCATTTTCTCAGTTATACAGAAGAGTTACACGTCTCAAAGGAGTCTCCATAAACAGAAGTGGTGCAGGCATTTAATAAACCTTCATTAAAATACATTTCTTTCGACATCACTCTATCATTAAAAAAACGAGTAATATGAATCCATGCATGCACATCACATGCATTTTGTTAACATTCTTATTGATGTTGAGCTGCTTAATACAATGATAATCTTCCAAATGGGAATACAGTTGCAGCACTACACTGGAGTCGCATCCATATCGGGCCTAATTTGCTGATAGAGCCACTGAAGATGTGCGGTATGCGGTGTGGCGGGCATACTGTACTGTCTGTGTTTTTCTCAAGTTCGACCTCACTCATTCTTAGCAACACTGTTGCTGAGAGGCAGTCAAGGATAACAGAGTAAAGAGAAATCTAAACGCTTAGGCCTCCAAGGTTAAGGCACTCTGAACGCTGAAAAGCATAACAGAAGTAATGAAAATGGTTAAAAAAATGCTCCTGCAGCGAATGACTAGTGGAGAGCAGATGATCATAGAAACAGAGGAGAGAAAAAGGCAGTGGAAAAAAAGAATGGGACACATCTGATGTGACATAAGCCCCAAGCATCCCTGATATTATAAGAGCCTCTTTGGCCTTCAAGAACACATATATGTTTTTATATGTTTTCATGATTGCCATCTGCGCGTTGCTGTTGCAGTTGCACTCATTTGCACACCTTTTTTTTTCACATTATGCCCTGAATGAATAAAAATTAGCACATCAAAACTAAAACAACATCTGGGGGGTGGTTTCTGGATGGACGTGTGGAAATACGAGATCCAGTCTTCATTTTCAAGGGAGTAGAGACTCCTCTGGAAAAACTACAACAATAAAGCTTTCATTGAAGGAAAATGTGTTTTTTTTAAAAATCACTTGGAGTAATGATTCTCATCTTATTGTATATAAACAAGACCATTTGGACGCTGCTCAATTATGCATTTGGGTGAATCCTTGATAATCTTTTTCAATAAAAGAACCCCCCCTCCACTTACCCGTGTTACACCTCAGCCCTTTTATTCTAATTTACCATCCGTACTTCCTTTCAAAACGGATCAGGCAATCTAAATGGAACCCTTATTAGCATTTCATGCATAAACAACAGCCTTTTGGAAAGATTATTTAGGTGTATTTCCTCCCTAAGCCCCTCCTCTTGTGTCAAGCCAGGCTGGAGAGGCATTAACAGATGGCCAGACCACTGAATATCACCCCAAGTCTTTTTTTCCCTTATCAATATGTGATGGCCTTGGAAACCAGGGACGGATGACAATTTCCCGCCAGGTCAGAGAGGTGAAGGAGAATCCTAATGAAGATCTTGTATGAATGCATGTGCTTCAGTGCACCACGAGGAAATTTATTTTATCAGTGAGCTCCTTCTCTTATCCGTGCGTGTAATCACTCGTGCACAGGGGTTCCTCGGGGGCTATAAAGCAGCCTTAAGACGTTTTCCCACTGTTGGTTTTTGCTTTGTGGCACAATGAAACCTCTAATTAGGGACCCCCATCATGTGTCTTCTGACTGCTTTCCCCTCCATATAAAGAATAACCGTGTGGTTTTGCACAATGAGCGGGGAGTTGAACCCACTGTCTATGTCAAGCTAGGAGGAGTGCTCTTCAGCAAAGCTGGCTGACCCCGTTTATGCCTGACTTTAATCAGAAGCAGTCCAGAGGGTGCCATGAAGGCAATAAAACACTGACTACACCCTCATCTTGTGTCTGTTCCCTACCGTTGCCCTTCTCCGTGGGCCCACAAGCACACACACACACACACATAGGCGCACTCAGACCGATGCACAGCCTCCCAGAGGGGCACCAAAGAAGAGGTTATAAAGCATTATAAGCCAGGTTAGCCTACAGTGACAGCACGACTTGTTCCTTCTCCTTTCAGCAGGTCCGCATGCTGGGCAGTCCCAGCCTCTCATCCTCCACGCTGAATAGAACCACGGGGCTCTGGCTCCACAGAGATAGTGTTATCTGGGCCACCACGGGGCTCCAATCGCAGCCGTGTACACACACTCCCAGCAGGCAGCACACACATCACCAGGAGTGCAGACAAAGAAGCCCGTGGACCAACACAAACATTGCAGGCGTATAATGTAACGACACACACGGACATGTGCACAGGGTCGCAGACAAACAGAGCCAAATGTGAATTCACACATTTGCACACACATACATAGGGTTGAGCACAATGGATGGCTTTTTCCACTTCACTGTGAAAGTGACACTGATCTTTCCCCTCCTGCTTTCAGGCGGTGATTTTATTGGTATAAACTTGCCTTCGACTCTCATAGTAGCTGCATGTCGATCAGCTGAGGTGATTTTCTCAAATGCGGGGTGGTCACCGGTCACACGCCTCAGCCTTAAATCTGGCCGTAGTCCCCGCTGTTTTAAGGAATCCGAGTTATTCCACCCATTCCTGGAGATCTCCACACATGACCTGTCGCTATTGGGAGCCGTGAGCCAGAGGGATGGAGATAAGCCCATTTTCGCCTTTTACTCCAGCAATTTCAATTAAAAAGAGATTTGAGGTGGAAAAGCACATTTTCATACAGGGCATTCAAACAAAATCCTGGAAAAGGTTGAGATGAGATGTGGTGCTAAGTTATGAGGGCTTTTTCTAACTGCTACAGACGCATCTCTTTCTGGGGAGAATGGGCCGTGTAGTTTTCAACAGGCTTGACTTTATAAATGTGACGCTCCTACTGTCTCCTTCTATAGTTCTTATTTTCACAACACTATTGCCACTATATAATAATATATATCATATATAATACAAATCCCATAAAATAGATGCATATTGATTTGAAGATATACATGCATATGTAGGAATTTTAGCATGAGGCTTTCTTAATTGTGTGTGCACAAAATTGCACATTAGAATGCTTTGTAACAGTACAATGTATTTAATTTCCATAATCATTTGGAGTTGACAAAAGTGTTGATTAGAGAATTGTTGTTTGTCCTCTCATTAAACTAATTTGACCCTGAAACCCACAATCAACACATTTAATTAACTGCAAAGACTGTGAACTTGCTACAAACACAGATGCAATCATTGTACTTTGCATAGCATGCCAGGGACTTATCTTTTTTTAAAACTTTTGAGCTCTTATGCATTAGAGTCCTCAAAGTTGTCCAGCACCTACAGATCATTCGTAATTTCAGGCCTCCAGGGTTCGGAAAACTTAGCCTCATCAATACTATTTTTTAAATGCATTTATAAAGTGTCTAAACGCTGACTCCAGATCAGCTAAATTCACATCTTGTTTCACTAGCAGGTTAATTTCTTTTTCATTTGGCCCAATACTTGATTTATATATAGCATGCTTTGCTCGGTGTATCATGTTAAGCAGTCATTATGGCTATATTAGCAATCCCATGTTAGCATTTAGCCCAGGTCAAATGCTAACGCATGCTTTTAGCACAAGACACCCAGTTTTAAAATCTTTTAGGCCGACTTGGGAGGCTTCAAAGTCTAAGGAAAATCAGAAGAAGCCTTAAAGTCTCTACTTTATGGAATAAAAACAAAAAGGTTATAAAGGATAAACCGATTTTATCTGTTCGCAGCATGAGGTTTCTTATTTTTAGCAATAAAACTGATCCATAAGCATCTACCTAACCTGTATCTTGACTTAAATAAGAGCTAAGTATTCTTTGTGCTGAGATGATCAAACATCTGCACCATCAGACAGCAGCAGGATCTATATGAGTGTCTCCCTTAGAACTGAAGTAGTCGTTCCTTTATTAAAGTGGGCATTCTGCAATCCTCTACAGAACAGAGCTGTTCAGTAGAGACTCCAGAGCTCTGGGTTGGCTTATTTCCCAGTTAGCCACATTTTAATGGGCATCCATACAGGAAGTGATTTGCAGCAACATGGCAGCTCGAGACCACAGACAGTCAATGACATTTAACTGCTGGCAATTTGAAGAGCGCTTGTCCTGTGTTAAAGTTTTCTCATCTTTGAGGCAATTGAAGTGACTGCCACAATGACAGGGAGGGATACTGCTGATTGACATCTGACAGGGTGATAGATACATTCGAGGGTTACCTGGGCAACTGGATTCTGGAAATTCCACCAGTGACAGACCAGCAACAAGAAATATGCTGTGGACATGCTGTGGCTGTGGAACCTAAGAAGAATGGGTGGCTGTAGGTGATGGTAATACCTCCAACCTCATCAGCACCAGCACTGGATTATATTCTAATGGTGAAATTTTTAATACCACAGCTGTTCCAGTATGTTGCTTATACTGGAAAGAACACACTGTTAAGCCTTATTCATAGACCCTTACTGTACAATTAAGGGGAATGTGTAACATAGAATAAGACAGGAAGATAATATGCAGACGTTCATGCACTCAAAGGCCAATCACATGGTAGGAACTCAATAAGTTTAGGCACGTACACATGGTCAAGAATCAGAATGATAAACAAAGGTGATTTTAGTGACTTTGAATGTGACTTGGTTGTTGGTGTCAGCTGATCAACCATCTCTAGGATTTACACAGAATGGTCCAAAAAAGTGTAAATGTCCAGTGAGCGGCAGTTCTGTGGGCAAAAATGCCTTATTGATGCCAGAGGTCAAAGGGAAATGGCTGGACTGCTTCAAGCTAACAGGAAGGCAGCAGTAACTCAAATAACCACTTCCTACAAATCGAGTAGGCGGAAGAACATCTCCAAACATGTCAAACCTTGAAAGCAGATGGGCTACACTTCAGCTAAGATCAGGAAACTTGGGCTACAATTAGAACTGGCTCACCAAAATTGGACAACAGATGATTGGAAATTGTGTTACCTGGTCTGATGAGTCGATTATGTTAGATTGAAAATACAGGGAGTGCAGAATTATTGGGCAAGTTATATTTTTGAGGAATAATGTTATTATTGAACAACAACCATGTTCTCAATGAACCCAAAAAACTCATTAATATCAAAGCTGAATGTTTTTGGAAGTAGTTTTCAGTTTGTTTTTAGTTTTAGCTATTTTAGGGGGATATCTGTGTGTGCAGGTGACTATTACTGTGCATAATTATTAGGCAACTTAACAAAAAACAATATATACCCATTTCAATTATTTATTTTTACCAGTGAAACCAATATAACATCTCCACATTCACAAATATACATTTCTGACATTCAAAAACAAAACAAAAACAAATCAGCGACCAATATAGCCACCTTTCTTTGCAAGGACACTCAAAAGCCTGCCATCCATGGATTCTGTCAGTGTTTTGATCTGTTCACCATCAACATTGCGTGCAGCAGCAACCACAGCCTCCCAGACACTGTTCAGAGAGGTGTACTGTTTTCCCTCCTTGTAAATCTCACATTTGATGATGGACCACAGGTTCTCAATGGGGTTCAGATCAGGTGAACAAGGAGGCCATGTCATTAGTTTTTCTTCTTTTATACCCTTTCTTGCCAGGCACGCTGTGGAGTACTTGGACGCGTGTGATGGAGCATTGTCCTGCATGAAAATCATGTTTTTCTTGAAGGATGCAGACTTCTTCCTGTACCACTGCTTGAAGAAGGTGTCTTCCAGAAACTGGCAGTAGGACTGGGAGTTGAGCTTGACTCCATCCTCAACCCGAAAAGGCCCCACAAGCTCATCTTTGATGATACCAGCCCAAACCAGTACTCCACCTCCACCTTGCTGGCGTCTGAGTCGGACTGGAGCTCTCTGCCCTTTACCAATCCAGCCACGGGCCCATCCATCTGGCCCATCAAGACTCACTCTCATTTCATCAGTCCATAAAACATTAGAAAAATCAGTCTTGAGATATTTCTTGGCCCAGTCTTGACGTTTCAGCTTGTGTGTCTTGTTCAGTGGTGGTCGTCTTTCAGCCTTTCTTACCTTGGCCATGTCTCTGAGTATTGCACACCTTGTGCTTTTGGGCACTCAGTGATATTGCAGCTCTGAAATATGGCCAAACTGGTGGCAAGTGGCATCTTGGCAGCTGCACGCTTGACTTTTCTCAGTTCATGGGCAGTTATTTTGCGCCTTGGTTTTCCACACGCTTCTTGCGACCCTGTTGACTATTTTGAATGAAACGCTTGATTGTTCGATGATCACGCTTCAGAAGCTTTGCAATTTTAAGACTGCTGCATCCCTCTGCAAGATATCTCACTATTTTTGACTTTTCTGAGCCTGTCAAGTCCTTCTTTTGACCCATTTTGCCAAAGGAAAGGAAGTTGCCTAATAATTATGCACACCTGATATAGGGTGTTGATGTCATTAGACCACACCCCTTCTCATTACAGAGATGCACATCACCTAATATGCTTAATTGGTAGTAGGCTTTCGAGCCTATACAGCTTGGAGTAAGACAACATGCATGAAGAGGATGATGTGGACAAAATACTCATTTGCCTAATAATTCTGCACTCCCTGTATGGTGTAAACAACATGAAAGCATGAATCTCTCCTACCTTGTATCAAGTGTTCAGACTGGTGGCAGTAGTGCAGTGCTGTGGGAGTTTATTTTCTTGGCACACGTTAGGCCTCTTAGTACTAACTTGTAAATGCTGCAACCTAACTGAGTATTGTTGTTGACCATGTCCAGTGCTTTATGACCTCAGACTGGTTCCTTGAACTTGACAAATAGTTCACTCTACTCAAATGTCCTCCACAGTCAGCAGATCCCAGTCCATTAGAGCACTTTTGGAATGTGGTGGAACTTTTGTCAATAAGGAATAAAAACTCTGAGAAATGTTTCCAGCACCAATTAAAACAGTTCTGAAGGCAAAAGGGGACCAACCAGGGACTAGCAAGGTGCTTCTCTGCAGTGAGTGCAAATGATGTAAACATACTTTTTTAAATTTATGGGGATGTCATAATAGTTTTTGTTCATAAAACTGATAATTTGCCACTTTTATGACCAAACATATTAGTTTTTTTTTTGGTCTGTTTGGGGTTTTTTGCATTTCAATAACATGACCAATAGTTCCTAGATTGTAAGATAGAGCTTGACCCCTGTTCATCCTATGACCACACTGCAGATTTTTGCTTGATTATTGCATACTGAAAAAAAGCAAGCAAACACTCAAAACTAAATGCAAAACATGGTCAGCTTCATGGGTTACTGGCAGCTGCCTCCCAGAAGGTTTTGCTATCATATTGTTATTAATTTGTATCCTCTTCAACCTCATTTAGAGTTAAAACCACAGTGCCGTTAGCTACTCAGCAAGATGAATGTCTTTTTGAATATTATGTGAAAAAAGGTTGTAAACACACTTTTAACACAATTGTTTAAAAAGTGTGAGTCTAAAGGTTGAATGAGCTATTGTCTTATGTTTGCTGTTCAGGTGTTCATGCTATTATATCTACCTGCGTATGTTTCAAATGCCAGGCAAGTGCAGGCCTGTCTGGACTGATTAATGATAAACCCTGATAGACCTTTTACCTGTTGATTGCACGCACACACACACACATGTACACACACACACCTCTAACTCAAACAATAATCCTGACCACCCTGCTATGTTGCTCACCACCACATGTAGGTGTTTTAAGATATTTCAAGTAAAGGATGATTTCTTTAATTGACACCATTTATTGCATTAAGGCATGATTGCATTTTCAAACAGCTTAAAAAAGGTACAAATGAAATAACATGGTAAGATTAAAGAGGTCATGTCACCCACCATAATGATACAATAAGAAAGTCTGGCCATTAACTGATGAATTTATGCATCTGTCCCTAAACCCTCCTCCAAGATTTCTGATCGGATTTCTTTTAAACAAACCTCACAAATTAAAGAAAAGTAAAACCTACACTAATGTAATCAATAAGGTCAAAAGAATCCATCACCCTGTGATAGAAAACAGAACTCTGAGAAAACTCCAAGTTATCTCCAAATCTTCTCACAAAAGATCCATGTGCTGTGAGGGCACAAGAGATGAGACACGTGGGAAAAATTCAGAAGTACAGCGAGTCCGTACGCCTCTATCATCAGGCTAAAGACTGATTTGAAAATCTTCAGCACAATGTGTTCGTTCCCACCTGATTTAAAAAAAATAGTACATTAGAAAGCAAATACCAGCGTTCTAACAATGCCAGTGACACTGATGTTATTAAATCTGCTCCCTAAAACAATCTCAGCTGCAACTCTGCCAAATGTGGCGCAACAGAACTGAAGCACAACAAATGCTACATCCATTTTAATCCTGGTGGTAGGCGGCCTCTTCACCGTATGTGCTTGGCAGCCTTTCAAAAATGGCGGCTTGGCTGATTTTTAATAACAGAGACGGCCCGGTAGTGGTGGGATGGGTTAATCGTCACAGAAACTCCAATAAGCTGCATATCAACAAATTTGGCGGAATATTGTTTTATAAAAAATCCTGCTATTATATATATAGATATATATATATCTATATATATAAAGGAAAGGAGAACAACAAACAAACTCTTGCCAGTTTGAATTATTGCAGTGTCGAGTTCATTTGCAACACATGCGCATTGTTTTAATCATGTGGTCAGTAAACGTTCGAAAGTATGACTTTAATACCGTAAAAAATTAAACTAAACATCTTGAACATAAGCTGTCTTTCTTTCCTAAAAATTGCTGCCTATCAAAGTGCATAATGTTCCACTTCATGACCCCACCATCTGCTCCGGTTTTAGCATTGCAATACATAACTGTAGACAAATGGCAAATGATCTTGCCTAGCTTCATGCTATATACTTATATATCTATATGTATATATAGATATATATATATATATATATATATTAAATTGACTATATAACAGCATCTTAAACGAATGAGTTCTAATCTCTTACAACAATATATATTTTTTTCCTTCTGTCTCCATTTTTGCTCCTTCATCCTTCATCATCACACAACATCAACAATTGAGATGAATGGCTGATTTCACTGCATGTTAGTTAAAAAAAAGAGTTAATGCTAATGTAGCACAATAGAATCCAGTATGTCAGTCCTGTAGTGACAGTGCTTTCTCAATAAGCTCAGAGGGACGAGCAGCTGCAGTCCGGCCGGGTTCAGCGCTCATCCTCGTATTCAACCTCCACCAAATCCAACTTAAAGGGTGAGAATTTGTCTCTTCTTCATCATCCTTCCTCCTTCTGTTCCTTCTACGCTGTGATATGAGTACATCTGAAAATTGAATTTGGTACGTAAAAGTCTTTCTGTTCTTTTTGTCAGTTCTCTGATTGTTTGAGTATCAGTGCTGCGTCGTGCTGCATGCTGCTCCCTGTAAACTGACAGGGAAGACAATGGAAGTCTATGCCAGGTAATGATCAATAATCATCCAACAAGCTTTAAAGTCTTTTTAAGGGAAGAAAAAGTGACAAATTAAAAATGCAGAGTGCACTGCAGTAGAACTGAGGGGTGGGATATGATTGTAAAATGGGGCTGTAGCTCTAACTTTTATCCTTAAAGATAATACAGACCACATGGACCAGCAATCAGAGAGGTCATTGAATGTAAAAAAAAAAAAAAAAAAAAATCAACAAAAAAATCAAACAGAAGTCAGTGTGGTTAGGGTCAAAGGTCACAGGTAGCTCTCCACTCGTTCCCATGGCTGCATCTCTGTGAAGAAGCCCTCGCACAGGCCGAAGCCCTGATCCAGAGTCAGAGGAATGGCCTGTGCCTCCTCTTTTATCTCCTCCCACGTTTGCAGCATCGCTTCTTCTGGCTGCTCCGGGAAGAGCATGGAGGGCTCGTCGAAATGCTGCAGCTGCAGCTGATGGTGGTGGTGGTGTTGGTGGTGGCTCTGGAGCAAGTGATCTGGGTCCAGCTGTTGCTGCTGTGGCTGCGGATTTGCGTGAGGCACGTGGAGCTCTCCCATGCTGACCGTACACTCCATGGAAGCAGCGCTTAGGTCCATGTAGCCGTAGGATTGGTGATGGAGGTTCATGTGCTGGCTCTGACCCATAACGTCCACTCCTCCACACCACCTCCCCTGCTTGCCCGGCCCAGCGAGCTCCATCTCGCAGCCCAGGGAGCTCAGCGCCGTGTTGATGTCCAGATCTTCAAAGGTGCTGCAGCTACCGCCGAGGACGTCGTCAAACACGGAGGACAGGTCAAAGTCCCCTCTCAGGACGTCTGCATTGTTGGCCTCTGTGGCTAGCAGAGGGGACTCCGTGGCCCTCATAACCTTACTGTTGCTGTTTTTTGAGGGCAGGTGCTTCCGTTTGCCTCCCGCGCCCTGGTAGGGGCAGCTGTTTTGGCTGGCGTGGTAACTCTGAACTAGTTTGCTCTGCCTGTGGGCACTGCCACTGGTTCCGCTGCCGCTGCTGTAGTGGTTGGCAGACATCCTCCTGCGCTTGAAGATGCCATTGACAAACATGTCAGCATACTGAGGATCAATCTGCCAGAAGCCTCCCTTCCCTGGCTCGTCCTTCTGTCTGGGGACCTTCTTGAAACACTTGTTGAGGGACAGGTTGTGACGAATCGAGTTCTGTAACACACACACAGGAACACAACGTGATTTAGCGTGGACCCCACCGGCTTTGAGCAAATTTAAGTCAGTCATGCAAAAAAAACTGAATATGCCACTTTGAGAGGGAGATGGGCAGGTGGGTGTTGGGGAGGTGGGGCGGTGGGGGTGGGCATTGTTGTTGTTTGTATGGGGAAGCAAATGTACCTAATGAGGCTTTCTAGTAACAGGCAGCTCTGTGCATTTCAAACATGATCAGCTGTGCTTAGCTGCCATCTCTCTCAGGAGCCCTCATTAACACGCACGCACACACACAGACACACACACACAGATTGGAGTGCTTTCTCCACCCCATCACCGTTCCCTTCAGACAAAAACCCTGCGAAGAGCACTCTCTAGGAGGATGGAAATTTCAGATGGATTAAAAACACTTGTCATGGAACTCATCAAAGGCAGAAATGAGACACTAATCCTGCAAAGAGACAGAGAAGGGGGGAGGTCTGAGGTTTTCAATTATTATAATTTAAGTTTCCCCCCCACACTGATAAAAGAAAGGCCTCGTCTGATCTCCTGTGGCCTGAATATGCCGTGTGTGGTGGTGACACTGAAGTCAAATTGCTGGCCCTTCTCTCCCTCACTCCACCATTTAGCAGATTCATAAATAATAGAAGAAGAGTTATCCGGTCTCTGTTACCTGCCAGCTGGGCTCCGCGTGTCTGTAGTAGCAGAAATTCTCCGTGATCCAGTTATAAATGGTGGACAGAGTCACTTTGGGCTGCTTGCTGGCCTGCATGGCCATGCAGATGAGAGAGGCGTAGGAATAGGGCGGCTTGACTTTGGGGTTGGTTTTGTAGTCGATCTCCACCGGCGGGCTTGGCTGAATCGGGATCTGCGGGTAGCCGGGCGTGGGGTGCGCGCCGCTAGCAAACCGCGGAGCCGCCGCGGTGGAGTCGCTGCCAGAGGTGACGGGGCTCCCGAGGTACAGAGGCATCCCGGTTGCGGCGGTGTCCCCGGCTGGAGGGCTGGAAGGAGAGTCGGTGCCCGGTCCGGGGAAGCCGAGTCGTTTGATGAAGAGGTGCTGCTGCGAGGACGGACACTCGAGTCCCGCGCCGCTGGGACGCTCCGGGTCTGCGCTGAGGATGGAGAAATTCTGGAGCCAATGGAGGCTGGTGAGGCTGTCGTCAAGGGGGGCAGACTCAGACCCAGAGACGTGATCCTCTGGGTAAGCCGCCAGCCATCTCTCCTTAAACTTGTTGGCGATGTCGGGGCTCGTCAACACCGGCATCCTGGCTTTGTACACGCGGCAGAGGCTGAAGACTGTCAGAGGCTCCTTAAAACTGGCATTTAAAGTTCAGCGCTGTCTCAAGGCGAGAGGAAAAGTAAAGGAAAAGAGCGCAAACACGGTCAGATAAACGGATCAAACCGTGCCTCGCGTAAAGGTGTCGAATGGATAATCAGCAATTAGATATTTGCGAGCATAACACTCAGAATGCGACGAATAAATGTGCTAAAGATGCCCGTTTGACCTACCTGCGATGTAGCCTCGCTGGAGGAGATGCTCCGTGTGTGCACCTGTTGCAGTGAGTCCCTGCCTCTCCTCTCCAAGGACTCAGCGGCGCATCCACTCTCTGCGCAACAAGTGCGGCGGGGAGGGTGGGGGCGAAGAGCATCCAGCAGCCGAGGCAAGCTCACATGGAGGCAAAAAAACCCAAAAACATAACACACAGAAGAGAGGCGGCACTTAGGACAGATCCATGCTACCGATTCGACCGCTCGGCTCTACTGGAGTGTCCGTGGGAGGTCAAAGACGTGAGGAGGTGTAGGGGCTGTGAAATAAGTCTTCGAAAAATCTCCAGGGACTGCCCACTATCCCTTTAAATGCGTTCTGGGGGAGAGATTTCTGATTGGTTGGCTGTATATCCTGGCTTCTCGCCTTTACTTCAGGTCTCTCTCTCTCTCTCTCTCTCTCTCTCTCTAAAAGACGGCCTCAGCAATGACTGTCAGGACACGAGTGGGGTTGGTGCACGCAGACTGCGGTGCAATAAGGTCAGTTTAGTGGTTTCCTGTTTGTCTTTATTCTAGGAAGCAGGCTAAAATTGTGACACCCCCACCCCCACCTCCTGCGCGCGCCTCACACACAGCATCCCCGCCGGCGCTGAAAGAGGCGCGCCACAGGTCCCGCGTGCAGTTTGCACCTGCAAAGAAAGCAGCAGTTAACTGATAAGCTCACGCTTCACGTAGCTTTTTAAATTACAGCTGATACTGTGGTGCTGTCAAGTTTGAAAAGGACACTGTTTAATTGAATCTGGCTTTAACCTGATGTGTGTTACTGGAAATGTTGATATCGATCAACATATCGAGTAAATACAGAGCCAATATTGCAATACAGATACCGATACTTCTAACCTATGATGGCAGCTTATGGGAGAGCAGTGCTGCATGATTTACCAGATGAATCATCATCAGTTTTTCAAATTCTGAACACATTTTAATCACCATTAAATGACTGTGAGTTTTACTTTCCACAATAATTAGTTAATACAACAAAACACACCTTTTAGCTCTTCGTGTATTTTGAAACTGGGCTTTTTGTGATCTAAAATGTTAATATAGAAGCAGTTTGGGTCAGCTTCTGTTGTTTAATTGTGATATGGTCTATAAATCGAATAGACATTACAGCATAAAAAGGATCAGACATTTCTCATAGTGCATGTTTGAGGTATACTTTTTCAAACCCGCCCCCAAGAAAAAGAAAAAATATTTTATTTAATGCAGTTCAGTGGGCTGCATACTGAATTTAGAGGATAGAAACAAGGTATCGATGTTATCATGTATCGATCCAATACCGTGTTGATATCGATACTATTGATATGTGTATCTGTCATCTGTCAACTGCCACTGTTTGATTTCCAGTGTTCTGCTCAGTGATGCATTGCCACAGGTTCAGGGTATTCACTGGACTCTCGTCAGATAGAAAAAATAAATGAATGGTTGTTTTTCTACAGGTTTTGTTTTGCCCTGCAGGGAGTTTAAAATGATTTTTTAAAAAGTTCTGCAAAATATCCACAAAATATTTTTAATACTTTAATCAAGTGGCAGTATAAACCTAGACCCCTAAAGCCTAAAGCCTCATTGATTACTTTATCATTTTATGCATGCATATGTTTAGAGTAAGGTGCATAGAGCTTAAACACACACTGTGAATATTTTAAAATATGTGTGTGTGTGCTGTAGTCATATTCTGCACAGGTTAAAAAACATTACAAACCAATGTTTTTCAACTGTATGCAGAAGAGCATATTTGAATCATGAGGAAACACTGCCTCCCCGTGGATCAATTCTGCATTGCACCTACAAACCAAATACAGGTAGAATGGAAGGAAGAAGGAAAGCACTGATCACTTTCTGTTGGGGTACACTTTTCTCCCCCTTTTTATTGTCACAGGCTCATGGAGTATCATGCAAAACTGTTTTGCAAAATGTGTGAAAGACTGGGACAGGTTGGCATCTTATCTTGCTCTTGAAACATTGGATGCAAGTACCTGGGAATGTGAGGGGAAAAAAACTGTAATTAAACCTTGCATATTACATCATTAATGGCATATTGCATCATTAATGGTCAACAGAGGCAATTTTACCACTGCTGTGGCCTGCATGCATTAATAATTTTCCTTAAATCCTGGGAATATTTTCAACAGTATGCAGAGCCAGCTAAATCTCTTCCTCCTCCTCCTCTGACTTACTTTGGGAACACATCTGCGTGAAGCTTGAACATTTGGAGTCCAGAGGCCGAGAAGAGCTAGCTTTTCATCGTACTGCACCAGCAAGCCCTTCAGGCTCTACAAAGCTTGTAGAGCCTGCGCATGCAGGCCAGGTGACACATCCCTTCAAGGAAGCCTGATTTCTATAATGTTTCCAGGTTTATTTAGGATCTTGACAAAGGGCTTGCTGGTGAGACAGGCAAATGTTTGTACAGCTGTCCTTATTGTTGCCAGGATTCCCACTGTCCCTCAGCAGAACCAAAGCACACATCTCAAGGGCTGAAAGAGATGCAGAAGGCTGGTAGTAATTCCCTGAACTGAAGTCCCCCACTGTGACTCAACAACCCAACATTACCTTTTTTTTGTAGCAGAGGAGACTTTCGTTTTTAACACTGCAGGTCTTCCTGTATCCTTAGAGAGGATCTGTTGTCCTTCTTCTCATGTCCTGTATTATTATGGTACATAAGTCTACATATACACTGATGGAGGCTCATATTAAACATGGCTAAAGCTTTAAATAGTCAGTAATCCCCGTGATTCAAAAATGTATTCTTCACATTTCACTAAACAAATGATTTCAGTTTTTTTTTTCTACCCATTTAATCTATGCCATGCTAAAACTTCCAGTTTCAGACAGTGGACAGACAGAAGTGCTGTATCACTGCACTGCCCAGCATAATATAAATAAGGATCATTTTCATGTGTGAATCACACAAACAATCTAATGATAAAAATATTTAGAAATGATGAAAATGATCTCAGTACTGTAGCTGTAATTTAACTTCAAAGTTTCTTTTTTTAAATACTTCCTTTGACCAGCAGGTGTCTCTCTTTCCACTCTTTGCTCCATCAAACAGCCACAGCTGCTACAAACAAATGTTTACAGTTTACATCCATCCATTCGCTTCCGCTTATCCTTTTTCAGGGCCGTGGGGGGCGCTGGAGCCTATCCCAGCTGTCTTAGGGCGAGGGACAGGGTACACCGTGGACAGGTCGCCAGTCTGTTGCAGCAGGGCTAACACATATACACAGACAACCATATATACTCACATTTACTCTCTTTGGGCAATTTAGAGTTTCCAATTCTTTGGAATGTAAGAGGAACCCGGGGAGAGAACATGCAAACTCCACACAGAAAAACCCCGGCCTGATGGTGGAATTGAACTCGGGACCTTCTTGCTGTGAGGCACCGTGCTGCCCTTACAGTTTACACTTACCCACAATTCCAAGCGGCGTGTGTAATATCAGAAAGCTCGTTTTACACACAGTCTGCACTAAATCTGCTGTTTTAGAAGTATGCTGCCTTTGCACACTCTAATCCGCCCACGTAGTTGCTCTTTATTGCCTTTGACTTAAATGCTGAGCGCAAACCAGACGGGAGTGTTTCCAGTCATTTAATTGGCCCAGTGTAACTACCCTAATAATCTATTGTTTATTCATTGTCACAGAAACCAGGACTTGACTGTATTCTCACATTATTTCATATTAATTTCATTTGTTTAGAGATTTGAAATTATACCCTCATTACTGTGGTAATTTCTAACTACTGAATAATTACATGTAGATTTAAAAAAAACAAAACAAAACACAGTGTCCTGTTTACTAAAAAAATGAAATGCTACCCATTAACTAACCTGTTGGCAAGTCCTTGGGCAAGTGAAAGGGAAAAAAAGGGGAATTTGCCCTGCAACCCATCAGTGTAAACAGAGACTGTTATTTCAACAAAGGAGAAATGGGGATGCGAAAGGCTGTAGTACCGCCGCAGTCCGCACTGATACGCTGCGGCACTGATATGACACACGCACGCGCGCGCGCACACACACACACACAAGTGAGAGGTAGTTTTGTGAGAAACTGCCCAGAGCAGACACGACGCTATTCACCCACGGCTGTCGGCTGTCCCTAATTTAACTCGGAGCGATGTAATTGGCGATGGTGGATTTGTTTACCATATTTGGCGAGGTAGTGACACAGCGAGCCTGGGAATTGGACGAGAGCGGCCGTCATTCACTAAAGCCTCGCCTTCTGGAGCTTTACAAACAAAGCGCGTGCTCACGGGATTTGTAGTCCAAAACAAACCGTTTCTGAGATTCCTGCGGTGGGAGGTTAGCCCCCGTTCGCGGCGAATTTAACACCGTGGGTGTGCCGTATTTTCAAACCGTTTTACAAATGTAAACTATTTAAGCTTAATGTGCGCGTAGGTGTCAAAATTAACCGGAAACAGCCGGATAAACACACGCCGAAACGAGACCCTTCCCTTGCGGCATACAAGTCCCACCGGCGGTGCTCTCACGTGATTGGCTGCGTGCTTTTGTCAATCACGTCTTGTTCCTTCCACTACCGCTCCTACAGTAAATATTTGTGTTTGCTCAACCGGCTGTAATGGTGGACGACTGAGGCAGAGGGAACGGAATACAACTCGAGTGAAGAAAGAGGAAAAAACGGTCGAAAGTCTGCTTCAGAGCCAGCCGCCGCGAATAGGACACGGGCTTCGTCGAAAATGGATGAACTCAAACATCAAGTCATGATTAACCAGTTCGTCCTGACGGCGGGTTGTGCGGCAGACCAAGCGAAGCAGCTTTTGCAAGCGGCACATTGGCAGTTTGAGGTAAAGGAGTGTGGGGGGGAGACAGAAAAGAAAATAAAGCTCGAGCGGCTTAACGTTAGCAGCCACACGGCTAATGTTTACGTCTCACCCACTGCTAGCTTTCATTTAAGCGTGTCTGCCTACCCTTACCCACATTTATTTATTTATTTATTTATTTATTTATTTATTTATTGTTTATGTCTTTTAAGCTTTTTAACACTAAACAAAGCGTTAGTGTTATCCCCCCCTCCCTTTTTTTTTAATGTGGCTACTTTCATGCCATAACTTTGGCTGTATTTAAAGTAGAGCTATCTGTGCTTTAGCTGAAGTAAATCCGTTGAGAGTACACAGTAACGCAGTACAGCTATCCAATTAGACCTCACTCTAGATTAAATACTATAATCCGATACATGACAGCAGTGAACAGGCGAGGCCAGAGTACTATTACGCAATAAAGATGACCGCCGTGTTGTATCGACTAGCCTACAAAGGACTACTTTGGTACATTATAGTCTGGTCTGCGCTCAGTCGGCCATAGATCAAGCTGTACTTTTATTTTTTCTCTTCACAGCACGCTCGTTGTATTGTGTCATAAAAACGCGCATTACAGCAGAAATTGCCCGGTAGCTGTGTTTCTTGCTTCTGTCTGCCAGTTAAAAAATGTCATTTGTTTTCTGTGTTTCGTTTTAGACTGCCCTCAGTGCCTTTTTTCAAGAAACAAATATTCCATATGGCCATCATCATCAAATGGTGAGTGTGGGGAGGAGGGGGTTGATGACAATCTAGTTTTTCTAAATACATACCCTTCCTTCTTCTCTTTAGACACAGAATGTTGTTTAGGCTGGTGTTTCTTTAAGGCTACCTGCTCTGCTTGTTTTGGGTGGGATGGGGGCAGGGGAACAGCCCTTATAGGCCGAGAGATATGATGTTGTACTAACAATAACAAAGCACATGTCGGCCATGTTGTGAGCTTCCAGAAATAAACACACTAGCAGGCATGCAGCAGCTACACACACAAAGCAGAAGAGAGAGAGGAAGAGAGATTGTGTGTGTACATAAAGGAGGAAGAGGAGGGAGAATGTTGAATGTTGGATTAAAAAAACACCTCATTTTTCATTGTATTAGCTGGGCTGCATAACGGAAGGAAGGGCCTCTGTTTCTGAGTAAGCGAGAAGAGAGAAAAAAAAACCTCTTTCCAGGAAGACAGCTGCCTCTCTCAAATAGACCCTCGTGCTGCTGCTGCATTTGCTGTCAGTAATTCACCCGTTTTTCTCTCATTGGGTTGTAGCTGCTCCCCCCTCCAACACAGTGCACGTTACGGGGGAGACGAATCAGAGCAGAGTTAACAGGAAGGCATTTGTGCTGTAGGAGACTGTGTATACGCACACACACACACACACACACACACACACACACACAGGGGTTGAATATTATGAAACATGAGCAGTATTTGGGCTCTTTGCAGCAGTGCACTTTGGCAGCACACATGCCTTTGTTTTCAGCTGCATTGCATGGCAGCTGGAAGAGCCTGACGTAGACGTGAGAGGATTGTTTTTATTTTATTTATTTTGGACAAAATTGTCCGCCATTATGTTTTCGCATTCTCTCAAAGTCATTAAACCGCTGATCGTTTTAGCCTCAAGTATAAGGAGGAGGGAGAGATTGGGATGAAAGAAAAGAGGATTTGATTTTTTTGTATTGCGTTGTGTTTTAGTGTGCGCTCGTGTGCACTTTTATGCTTTTGGGTGGTAAGTGTTCACACTGAGCGCAGTCTTTTTTTCTTCCTTTATTTTGTTTTTAAATAAATCAGCATTTTTGTAAGAAAGCAAGGTGGGCTTCCTTTATCATCTGATCACTCAATAAGAGCATCTCAGGCTTCCATTTAGCTCATGAAATGTCTCACTTTAATTTGCGAGTAAACACTTTGCCAAGAGCTGCCCTGTGCTGTGTGCCAAACGGGAGCTGAGCATGCTGCAGAGACCGGATGAGGAAAGTCAGAATGCAGCTCACCTGTGTGTGTGTGTGTGTGTGTGTGTGTGTGTGTGTGTGTGTGTGTGTGTGTGTGTGTGTGTGTGTGTGTGTGTGTGTTGTGTTATTGTTATGGATGTGATCTTGCATAATCACTGGTTCACGTTCCTCATTTTTTTCCTTTTGCATGTCTGTTTGCGCTCACACACTTCTTTCATACACAGATTTGTATTTTGTGCATGCACAAGTGTGGGTGTTTTTGTGTGAGTCACAACAGTACTACAGCAGGGCAGCGTGTCCAACCTTCCTGCAGCTTATCGTGCCACAGCGTTCGTTGGTATACACATCTAATCCACTTTGCTCTCACTCCTAACTCCAGCACACACTCTCTCTCCCATGCTGTCTCTCTTCAGCCAGATTTGTGTTTTAAATGCGGCCGCGTCGCTTTTTTTGTGTCGCAATACAAACTGAAGCCTTTAACCCACGCACTGGCATGGGTTTCTTGGCAGCGGAGCAACATTAGGACGTCACGTAGGTCAGTTAGTTTACAGATGCCATTCGGTGAACTGATTTGTGCCATTGTGGGTTTTTGTTTGTTTGTTTTTTTGAAGGGGGGTTAGAGTCCCAAAGACAATGTGTGAGCCAGAGTAAGGTTTGGCGAATCATGTTCCTATCTAAATTTGGCGTCCTGAAATTGAAATCACCTCAAGTTCAAAAGTGCTGTTGTTTAAGAACATGTGTTTTATCTCTAAACAAAGTGCTGGCCGATAAGGATTTATAAGCTAGCTTGAGCCGGATTTTTGTTTATCTGCGCTTTGGTAATGAATCATTTGTGCGTTCTGTGTCAGAGGGTTATAGCCCATATCAAATAGTGGGGTTAGTGGGTCCACTCACCAGTACAATCTTACGTAATGCTGTGAATGCTGGAGGAGTTAGCTAAAGCTCTTGTCATTATAATTTCCTTTTACCGACTCACAGGAGGGCCTGCGTGTTGGTGTATCACATTTAAAGAGCTGCAATTTCTGCACAGACATGCATTTACCTCCTGTTTGTTTCTACATACGTTGCTGCATGATTCACAGAGTACACAACCACATGTGGATGCTATCTGCACCAGATTGTCCATTCATTTCTGTGTTTTTGAATGAAGTCATCAAAGCTTGCACCTACTTCACATGCCCTAATCACAGCCCAATCTGCTCTGTGTTTTGTGTAACCTCCTCCCAGTCTACTCCCAGATTTCTCCTCCAAGCACACACACACTGTACATACAAACACTGCAACCACATTACATTCCTGCAGGATGCAATGCTTGCACTAACCCAAAATGGACCCTTTCACATTGAACGTAGCAAGTGCACCCTGGTGCTCAGTCTGCACGGCTCACTATGTTGGCTTTTTACAGATCCAACACACAACAGTTCTAGAAATCATTCTGTATTTCCTGTTTTATAACCATCCTCTTTTCAGCAGCCCTACAACAACATATCGTTTCGTTTCATTCACACTTGGAACGCGTGTTTTCTGGGTTGTACGTCTGTTGCTGCGGGCTGTTTTGATGCTAATTCCTCATATCAAATGTTATGCAAATTCTGTAGCACCTCTGCCCGTTTTGTTTTCATATGTATTTAAGAGCCGTTCTGAGCTTATTTTCCCAGGGATTTTATAAAAATTAATTTAAGGTTTAAAATTTTGAGCTATTTTTGATTTACTGTATAGTTTATCCTGTTAAAAATCTGCCACATCAGTGGTCAGTAAATCCTCACCCTTTTCATTATCTTGTCTCAGGACTGTAATTAACAGAAAATGATTGGTCATTTGTTTGAAAAAAGCAAAACAAAACAAATGATTTCATGGGAAAAATGTACATGAGCAAGTCTGCGAAAACCTCATCATCAATTCAGTCATCATGTTTTCTGATTAATGTTGTCTAGACGGTGTAACTCCCCGTCTCCATGTGGTTCTTTGTGTGTCTTTGTAGGGCAAACACTGATGCTGTGTGTTCACACTAGTATCACTGTTTTCCATGATTAATATTTCTCAATGTAGGGCATGCACAAACACACATACAGCCACAATAAAGTGAATGAAGACTCATGTGACCACAGATGAGGAAGTAGCCCAACAGGATGACTTCCACATGTGACCCCCATCATGTGACTAAGCCCAGCGCAAACTAACTAAGCCACAGAGCCTGGTTTAAATGAGTGTGTTTTTTGTCAGTCACTGCTTTTAAAGGAAGTCTACTGAGGTCCTATTGAATGAAGTCAGGGCTGTGGTGTTAAAAAGCACGTTGGCTTAGTAGGTCAGGATAAAAAAAAAAAAAAAAATGCTCCTCAGGAAATATTTCACCCTCCCTTTTCTCTTTTGAACACATCTAAAGTCACGTCCTTTGTGACTGTCCCCTGTTCATGTCCTGTGGATCGGGCCTTGTCGCTTTCCGATTGTTTATGAGTGTAATGGTTAAATACAAGCAGAAAGTAACCTTCAAAACATGATTTTAAAGGCCTTTGAATGATTCTGCTCCTAAGACCAACTCATCCTGGCCTACATACTGGCAACATGATGCAGTCCAAAACAATGTGCTATATAGTTTGAATGATCACATTTTTATTGTGCTCTGATTGCCTTTTGTTGCAAGCATCACGCGTGAGGTGGATGGAACCGATTTTATGAAGGGCAACGTTCAGCGGAGACTGGCTGCGTGCAGTGATGTAGAAGAACAGTCTAGAGCACTGCTGGGCAGTGATAAAAGTAGGCGTGAGGTTGTTTAACGGCTGTTTCCCAGCAATATGAACACTCAGCAGGAGAAAGGAGGAGGGTTTGGTGTGTGATTGTGTGTTTGAGGTGTTTTTTTTTTTTGTTTTTGTAACTACAAACAGTGGGTTTTCGGTGTCCGGGTGTGGCTTTAAAAACAATTTTTTTTTTTGAAATCCCAACTTTTCCCCATCCATGTAAGAGCTAATTCCTGAGAAGTGTGCGGTGTGCTCATGCAGAAGAGCAGAGGTATAATTACCTCCATAAATCACTGTGTGACAACATGGACGACTGTCTGCTCCCATTTCTCTCCCTCTCAGTATCTCAACCTTTATCCGTTCATCAGGAAAGGCTAACCAAAGTTAATCAAGGATGCTTGGACTGTTTCTTTAATGCCAGCGAGGAATGAATGAAAACGAGCAACGCTGGGTGTTTAGCTTTGGGCTGAAATGAGGAAATGGTATGGCAATGCCAGGTATTTGGGTGGAAGATACAATAACTGAGTTAACACAAAGCTGCTTTGTGTCTCCGTCACAATCAAAACAGGGTGTCCTCTGTCCTGTTACAGACATTACTGACAGAAGTGCATTAATTTTAAATCCAGTTTGTTTTCTCACAGCGTTTTGTGATGTCATGTGTTCATGCTATGTAATCCCATGGGTGTGCATGCATCAGTGTCTCAGATTGCAGAGTTAATCGTGTCTAGATCTGCTAATGTTGTTAACGTGTGTGTGTGTGTGTGTGTGTGTGTGTGTGTGTGTGTGTGTGTGTGTGTGTGTGTGTGTGTCTCACATAGCCATGCCAAGCACCTAACCACATCAGAAGAGGCTTGGCCTGTGCTCTGCATGCTCCAGCATGTTGCCCTGCATGTTTCCAGGAGAACAACTTCCCAGAACCCTTACCACACACAGACCCACAAACACACACACAAAGGCATGCATGCAGCTACACACACCCAAACACACAGGAACTTTGGCTCAAGGGACTCGGGGAATGGGAATCCATGTGGGATGGTTGCGAGGACCAGATGTGTTTATGAGCGGTCGAGTTAGATTGGGTTTCACTGTTTCTAAGAGTCACAGGGTACACTTATACATACACACACACACACACACACACACACACACACACACACACACACACACACACACACACACACACACACACACACACACACACACACACACACACACACACAGGAGTTAGGCATATGGCTCAGAAAACACAAGCAGCACATAGCACCCTTGTGTGTTGAATGAAGGCAGTGTTGCCACATTGTGTCTGCCCTGTTTTGCTCAGGTGGCTGCAGCACTGCAATCAGGCTGCGGTCAGCTGATTCTCAGCCATGTATCGCTGGTACTTAGTCCTGCTATTCCAGCGGGGTTCTTTCCGGGCCATATCCATCCCTTTCCTGCTTTCCCGACTTGCATTCATGACCTTTAACTCATCACCAGTGTCTATTTGGTCTCTCTTGCTAGCTAGCAGTCATGGATTTTATTGAAAAGTTAACAAATTTTGATGTTAATTGATTTGCAATATTTTAATGCATTATTTTTTTTAGGATAAAACAGATTAGTAGTATTGTGAACAGGAATTTTGGATGGAAGATGCTCTTTGCGTTTTGTATGGAGCCAACACTTTGAACATTTGAACATTGAGCATTTCTTTTGTGTCTTAATATGTACAAAGGGTTTTAACTTCAACATACTAATAATGGCTTTTTAAACTTGTAGTTGGCCTTATTGGGTTGCATCGATACTGATAACAAAGATCTGATATGTATGTTTTTGAGGTAAAACAAAAACTAATTGAGATGTATCTGAGTATGCACAGCTTTAAGAAGGGTGTCTTTTAGGCAGGCTGAATCCGAGTGCACCTGTGATTGGTTCTCTGTCACGATGACCTTTGGGCTAATTGTTTCCTTACCAAACTCCTTTTTCTAGATATGAGTGCCACTGAACACCTATTGTTAGCCTGTTAGCCACTGTTGTGAGGGGCACAGTGTGTGCAGCTGGTCACACTCCCAGTTCTCCTGTATTTGTAGTTCTGTTGCTGTTATTTGACTTTCATTGCTTCTCACTTCTTTGTTTCTCTTTCTCGTTCTCCTTCCTTATTTAACGGCGTCATAACACATGCACACCAAAACAGAACATCCGAGCTAATGATCAACAGAATTTCTCTGGAGCACATTCCAGACAGAGCTCTGTGCGAGTGTGTGTACAATATTAGCTCACATACATATGTTCAAAGAGTCAGCGGGACTCAGCTGCTAGAAACTGAGGGGAGGAGATGGTCACTTGAAACATTCAGCGGCACCTGTTTTGCTTCCTTTATTTAGTTCAGCAAAAAAACGGCCAGATCTGACGTCCAGCCACTCCCAGAAACCCCAACTGTCACCTCATTGTTGGTAAGCTGTGCGCTGGGATGATAAAACATAGAGAGAAGCTGCCCCGTCTGGTTTAGGTTGCTGCGATGGTGTCGATAGTCAGACCTCGAATACTAAAAGAATCTACAGTTTCTTTGAGTTTGGAGAGGATGTTAGCAAACGGATGAATGGAAATCCAGTTGTTTAGAGTTTTTCCACTATGTGCAAGCGATACCTGAAGTCCAAGCATGCTTTGAGAAGCAGTTGTAGTATTATAAATGTGTCAGGTGTGTCAAGTTTTTTGACAGTTTTTTGTGCTATTTTTGGTTTCATAAGACTATTGTTTCTAAATGGTCACATCCTCTGTTTAAACAGGCAGCCTGGATGTTTGTTAAATAGCAGTTTTAATCACAGGGCTTTTCAATTAACATAAAATCCTCATTAACATTTCTACAAACATGAACAAAGCAGTTATTTTATATTTACTGATTTAGCGTCAGAAGCAGAAGAAGCAGATTTTAAAATGAAATGCCCATTTATTCATTTTTTCCCTTCATAATAACTGCACTGGGACCTAACTACAGAGCTGCAGCTTCAAAACAAAAAACAGTAATGGCTCACACATAAGAACACTCCCTATTTAAACATTTAAAAGGCAGGCAGGCAGAATCATGTACTCTTAATGCAGCAATGGGCTATTCAGCATTTTCTGCTTTTTTCTGTCTGTCCTCCTTTCCATTTTGTTTCAGCTTTGTCTTGCCAGAGCTCCTCCTTCTTCTGCCATTAGCCTTTTAGCCATTTCTTCCTCTTTATAATTTCTCTTCTTTGTGGTCCACAAATGGGGAAGATTTATGTTGATCCATCTGTTTGTGTTTATGGTTTGCAATGTCAAATTACAAGTAAATCTGGTGTCGAACATCAGTAATTAAATTAACTTAAAAACAGTGATTTTATTTTTTTATTTTTTGCTGGGGTTTTTTTTTTTGTTGTTGTTGTTGTTTCAAATTGGACATAGTTTTGTTAAACTGTCATCATGTTGAGGTTACCCCGTGTTTTAAAAACATGCTATAGTCAACACTAATTCCAGCTCCCAGTCTCCACACTCTGCCAGCAGTTTAATAAATTAAGGAGGCATTTCGTGTCATGTTGTTGTTCTTGGCTTTCAAGTTATAAATACTTCATGTCAGAGATTAATATCCATCCTCTTTTGCAGTAGTGTGCGAGGTCTCTCACACTGCTGCAGTGTTCCTCCCGAACGGACACAGATCTGCGTAGTTTAAAGTGGCATTTTTTTCCTTACAAGTCCAAACAAACACAATACAATTAAAGCGAATGTTTCACAAAGCATACACACTTCTCCAAACTTGTGTAATGTAAATAAACCTAAGACTAGTCCTGACCTGGTGTTGCTGGGAATTGCACATCTTCCCACACATCCAGCACCTTAGAGCACTCATGCACATCCTGCTGTTTTCTTTTCTGCAGATCCAGAAGAGCCCATTTAAGATCTGTAACTGGAAGCTGTGAAACAGTTGAATTAAGGCTAAGCACCTTCTTGTTTGAAGACAAACAGCCAAACCCATGAACCCTGAATAAGATGCTCCTAAACATGAGTCTGGTAGGAGCATGCAGGAATAGCCTGTTGCAAGGAAAGGAATGTCAAAATGATCCAAGGAATCCTACACAAGTGTTTGGGATCATTTGTAAAGGAAGTTAAATTTAGCGTACTTTTGTGTCAACGTTTGTAGATACATTTTGACTCGGTGTTTCCTAAAGATTAGGTGCTATTACAGTACGGTATGCAGACATGCATGTGTGCATTGTTAAATGAATTGATAAACAATACAGTTTAAGGTGCTCCTCTGCAAGTTTAAGCCAAACATTTGGTGACAGCTAAATTACACTTTAGTGGAGTCAGCTGTCTCTCCAGTGAGTTTCTCAGCATGCAGATGAACTCCACCATCTTAGACTGTAGCTGGAGATGGTAGTCCTTGTGCTGTTTTTCTTTGGTGCAGCCACACATGAACCAGCGCTACACCGCCATTCAGTGGCCCTTCAGCTCAGCGTGGCTTGCAAAAAGAGACTCACTGGAGATCGAGTCTCCAGTCTACCCTAGTGCCCCCTCCCACTCCCAGGAGCCATTACAAGTAGATGTCTGAATCACTTAATTTGACTTCTTTTCATGCTACAAAGGAGCAGTGACTCCACTTCAAGCTAACTCCAACTGTCTGAGCTTCTCACCCTTTCAGAGGGTACAGTTTAGGCTGTACCATAGGAATCATAATCCACTTCATTGCCCTCATTAAGATAAGGTTGAGGGCTATTTTGAAAGCTGACAGACTTGAAGTGATATAACATTTTTTGACTATGCAACCGAACACTTGCTGTAAGTATTAATGTGTAACAGATACATTTATAAATCCTAATTATCTAAAAATGTAAGAGGTTATCTGAAACAAAAAGCTGATTTTAAAAACTAATTTTCTGACGTGATGCACTCACAATGAGTTTGTTTTTAGGGTAGAACTGTGCGTTCACATATATATACGACAAAGAGTATTTGAGCAGAGAGGATTTGCACGTCAGCTCTCACTATTCGTGTGTCTCTCAGATCTCACAGCTGAGTTTGCTGCGAGAGCTGACATAGAATGCGTGAAGTGTATGCAACAGGTCGTAGACAGAAAGGAGACGGGAAGAAGGAAGTGAGAGAAAAAGAGGTGAGAGAAAACGGATATGTCATAAGCTTACACTAATATTCACTTCAGTGGAAAATGATGGAGAAAAAGAAACTAGGATTACATGTCATGTGTTGCTGTCGGGCGGTGTGTTTGCACAGGCTTTAATTTGGTTTCTTCTTCCATTTTTAAATATCTCTGTACGTGTATGTTCATGTTTGAATGAAATAGACGAGTATTATTTGCTGTACGTGAATATGAGACATTGTCTCATCAAAGGAGCGTTTGTTTGCCTCGGTTAGATTAATGGAAACAAACGGATGACGTTTCATCCGTTGCAGAATTTGGCTTAAAATCACTCAGCTGGGCGGAAAAATCCAGAGAGGCTGAAACGGGCTCTGTGTGTGTGTGTGTGTGTGTGTGTGTGTGTGTGTGTGTGTGTGTGTGTGTGTGTGTGTGTGTGTGTGTGTGTGTGTGTGTGTGTGTGTGTGTGTGTGTGTGTGTGTGTGTGTGTAAAGGTTAACGTTACATGGAGGTGGTCGGTTAGGGTCGCCACTTGCAAAATGTAACCAGACCCTGAGCACAGCTTTGAAACAGGATAAGCACGTCCTAGCTTTCAGCCTGCCTGCATGGCACTCAGACACACGCACACACTTGATATTTCTGAGGAATGTCTTTGGTTAGACTGGAAATAACTTCAGCTCATCTGTGTTTGTGGACACACACATACACGAAATGAGGTTTACGTAGCTCCAGCGCAGGCTCAGCCCAGGCGTCTTTCGAGCGGTCGCTGCCAGTAAGCCGTACGTTTCTCCTCAAACAGTCTTGAAGAGAGCGAGAGTGGACGAGGCCGGGCTGCTGTGACCACAGAGTCTGCCTCAGTCCCGTCCCATCAACGGGAGATCTGTACTGCTTCCTCATAACAACCGTCCCCATGGTAACCTCTTTCTGTTGGCTCTGTTTTGAACACAAACGGCTTCTCGCTGTCTGTTATTCCTCCCCGTCTCTCCATCTGTATATCTGCTACCAATAGCCAGACCTCTGTGCTGTAGCACTTCTTATGCTGCTACTTTCACTTATACACACAGTCTGCTGTCTTGAAGGTTGTCGCTTTAATGCAGCAGTAACATGTGCTTCTGTTTCGAAACATTGGCTGTCTGAACAGATTCGACTTCCAGGAATATAAGCTAGTATTTTACTCTTTTTTTGGGGGGGGGGGGTTACTGATTTTTTTTTTTTTTTTTTTTCCCCCCTAGATTGTTAACTCATTCAAGTAGTTTCATTTATCTTAGCAAGTTTACCTCACAGAACTAAGTTAAGTATCTCATATTCTTAGATATCAAATAACTATTAATATCCCTAACTGAGCCAATCTAATACTCGCATGGTTCCCATCCTACTTTACTTAAATGCGCATGACACAACTGCAGACCTCCCATGCAGACACATTTTATGTCAACATGCGTATGACTACATGCACCCCCTGTGCGGTCTCACTTAAATGTTAAATTGTTGTACAATGACTGTTGCCTGAAAAGCACAAGAGCAACTGTGCAAGCTGTTTGCACATGTGCAAGCAGCTCCTTCACAAAGAAAAGACACTTTCGGCCGCTCCCTTATTTTCCAAGGGGTTAGCGCAAGAACTGATCCACACATTTGATTTGGCACTGCATGCCCTTTATGATGGAACACTCCTGTTTATCCGGGCTTGGAACCGGCATTGGGAGTACATTGGGTTTTGTTTCGTCACAGTTTCAAACCAGGGGAATTTTTTTATTTTTTGTTTGTATGTCAGGTGACTGTGTTAACCTGTGCAGTTATACTTGCATCTCATCTTAATTAACTTTCATTTTAGTAATCACCAAGAAATGCAAAGAAATGCATGGATAGACTCACAAAATATAAATTATAAGATTTTAAATTGAATCAAATAACTGTTTTTCTCTTGTTAGAGAGACAAAAATACAAAACCAAACCAAAAAAACAACCCCTGTCTATGGATGAATGAAATCTGTGGGTAAGTTCCACAACAGCAAAGGTGGCAGATAATAAGGTAATGGTAAATAGTTTTAGTTATATAGTGCCAAACCACAACAACAATCACCTATCACAAGGTATTTAAGTTTGTAAGGTGAGACCCTACAATAATACAGAGAAAACCCAACAATCAGACGACTCCATTGCATTTGGCAACAGTGGGAAGGAAAAAAATTCCCCTTTAATGGGATCTCTGCAGATGTACGTTATATGAGCCACAGGTCAAAAGGCCTAAAAGGTTGTATAGATCAGTTTATAACCATATTCATGGAAATCAGAGGTGTATGGATTTTTTTTTTTGTTACATTTATTCACCTTTTGTTGCATTTTGAATTTAGGACATGCTTACTTAAGTGTGTGCGCGTTGCTTGTTCAAGGACCAGCTGGATTTGAACCCTGGCCTGAAGACGCCGGTCTCAGCAGGTCTTGCAGTGTTAGTCTGTCCTTGAGTTAATCTGCTACTTAATACACATGAAGAGAAAACACACATTAACCTGTTGCCTCGGTACACTTCACCCGAGCCATGCCTTTAATCTCTGTAGGATGTGTGAGAGTTTACCTCTGCAGGTGGCAGGTCTGATGTTTTCTTTTTTCTCCCCACTCTAATGCTCTGCACATAAAGCATAACACTTGTTGTCTGGAGACAAAACAAAGCCTAGCTGTGCTAATATCATGTGGTATATCCCAAATTTGGTATGGAAGACTTCTGTGTGTGTATATAGATGCGTGATTGTGTGTTCCACTGTAGCAGTAGTGACACTGACAGGTCTGGGCGCTGCTGAAGCTTTTGTCAGTGTGAAGGTGTTTAATAATCTGTCAGATCCACACTGAGACATCCTGGCAGAGAAGACAGCTGCTGTGATTTTGAAGCAGATCCCCATGCCTGTGGGTCGATATCGTCTACGTCCCCGGCTCTGTCCAAGGTCTCCTGCAAGGACGACGCGCGATGTTCGAGTCTTTCTGTTTAAAGCTGGTGAAATGTATTGTCGCATTGCTAACTGCAGGTGTATATTTGTACCTGCTTATGTGTGTGTTTATGGATGAGTGAGTCAGTTGCAAAGGTCTCAGCAGACAAGCACAAAGGTCACGTGTCAGCATTTTAATCCTCATTTTTCATTCCTGAGCCGAATGAAAAGGAGGCATTGTTTTTTACCTGAGTTCACACACTCACCGTGAGGCTTAAGAAATCCCGGCAGCACAGGAAGGATCACAGAGGTCACTTCAGCATTCCAGGGTGTCTCTTTACTGCAGGAAGCGGCCTCAGAGACATGAGCCAGCGTTTCCTGTCGGCACAGTGGACGCGCTCACCTTTCATAACGGTTTGCCTCTCAGAGAACCTCTGGCTCAGGTTGGCCCGGCCCGGCCTGGAACCTGCACATTCGCAGGACTAACCTGCAAGCCGCAGCACTCTTAGGGGGCAAGGTGGTTTGATTACAGTCCCAAGGGGAATAATGGTGTTCCTGTCACTGTTTTCTTTGACTTTTCCCTATGATGGCTGTTTGTGTGCCAAGACTATGTGTCACAGTCTGCACATCCTGGGTGGTGGAGCTCAGGGCTGATTAGATACCACAAGTTGCCCTGAGTTCTGGTCATCAGCAAGGAAAACATTTTTTTTTTTTTTTTCCACCTTTGTCTTGTTAGCAATTTTGTTTTGTCCGATATCCATGTGTCACTGCAGCTGTTATTCCTCATAGCTGATTCATGGAGCCTGTGACTCTCCATTCTGGGAAACTTGTAAAACAACTTCCAGTTAAATATGAAAGAGCCGAAAATGTTGGATATTTTGTTTAAGTGTTAAGGGGGGAAAAAAGGCTTGGAGGATGTTTATGGGAAAATTGGAAGTTTGTATTCAAAGTTCCAGTAACACCGTGAAGAATGAAAAAGGGAACGAAAGATGTTTTTATGAAGCTGGTTAATTTGAAGAATGGTCAGATAGTTCCTAGCATATATCAAACAGTAATTTTCCTCGAGATGCCCATCCCAGCTCAGTCATACTTAAATAAATTCGGTGTTATATAACGCCGCTCCTCTGTGTTGCCAAGCTGTTTTCTTCCATTGTTCAGGCCCGATGATTTAGGGTTATTTAGTCAAGCAGATGCTCGCCCTGCCCTCCCAGCCCTGGCTCTTATTTTTAGGTGGCGACGCTCCTGCCTAAACAGGGCTCCACCTCTGCTTCTCCCGAGGAACAGTAGGTTGTTGTTTTTCCGGTCATAAACTGAGGCAGGGACACTGTGGAGGAAGCAGGTCATGAAGCAGTGCGCGAGAAGCTGCGTTAGCGAGGATGATAAAGGCTTTCTATTTTTGATCTGCCAAACATGTTGTTTACATGGCCTGGTAACTGCAAGCTGGTTGGCACATGGGTGTAGTGTGTGTGTGTGTGTGTGTGTGTGTGTGTGTGTGTGTGTGTGTGTGTGAGTGTCAGTGTGCACGTTCTGGGTGGCCACTGAAACAGCTCTTGTGGCAATAAAACAATAACAGTGCTGGCACAGAGGAGGGTCAGAGCTCAGGAGTATAATAAAGTCAGGGAGACTGTGTGTGTCTTTTATATAAAGGTATATTTGTAGCAAACAGTTTTTATTAGCACCTGTAAATGCTTTTACAGGTTCAAGTGGGGTATTTAAGTAAAACTTTTAAGACAGTAACAATAACTAAAAAAGACCCTATATCCTAGTTATATGCATGCTGATAACTCTAGTCTACAGCGATTATGGATACTTTGATTTTTATTTTCCTGATTTTTCAGAGAATAAGGTCGCCATGATTACTGTGAGCCAAAAGCTCAGGTCTGCTCTAAGCTTTTTTTCCCCACCTGTTGAGTCTGTGTGACATCAGATAGAGAAGATATTCTTAAAATGGTCTTCTCAGACACACGCTCTGATCACAGTAACCCCTCCAATCTACTGTTTAAATCTTTAGTTTGTGAGGGGCAACCTATCAGAAGCAAGCTGCCATAAAGGGAAATGGAGATTGTTCTTTTCAGACAGCGGAAGAACTGAAAGGCCTGGTATAAGATGAATAACGATAATTTTGAACTGTGAATCATGTAGTAATAAACACTTGGAGCTCAAAATGAGAACATCATGTGCACTTGTATGCTTTTTTTTGTACGTGTCCACAAAACAAGATCAGCAACCTAACCAAGTTTATTTGGTCTGCTAAATAAAATTGGAGGCCATTCTAGAGATGAAACAGGAAGTGGACCTAAACAGCAGGCCGTTATGTTATCATTAGGACCCTCGGCAGGAAGCAGAGGGTGGCTGGGATTCCCCTAAATTCCCTTTCAGTTATGTAAAACAATCTGCCTCTCTTGGAGGAATAACTGCCTTTAAGCACTGTTAAAGGCTACTTTGTATGTACATTTATGGAATAGGGCTTATTTTTTTATTATTTTTTTAACTATAACTGGCATGTGCAGCTACATTTTTCTGCACCACAGCTGCACTGGTGTACAGTGAACTGGGTACACGAGTTCAGTAATAATATGAGAGGGAAAGCCCCTCTCTGGCCCTCCTTTGGCAGAGTTTTGTAGAAGAAATCATTAGACACTTGTGGAAACACTGGAAGTAGTGTTAATAAAACACAAGTTATAGTGTCACAACTCAAATCGTGTCACTGTCTCGGCAGACTAAACCGCAGTTTGTTTTTTTTGTTCTTTACTATATTCAGTCATTAAGTGTAGAACATTAGAAAGTAGTGATGCTGTGTTTTCAAGCTAGCAGGATTCAAAGAAGAGAAGCACAGATTTACACGTGAGAGGTTGGAGTGGTGCTTTCTGTGGCTGTTGCCTTGAAATGATCAAAACTGTTAACTAACAGTATTACAGTAATATATTATCTGCTGTTTAACTGAATGATTTATTAACTTTTTATGTCTGCTTCTAATGCCAGGACAGTTTGTCCTTGCTTGCAGTTGGTTATACGTTATACAGTTATTATACAGTTTTGCATTATGACAGGGTGATAAAGCAATGTTGAAATTCTCCTGTAATTCAGTTACTGATGCACTGGAACCCAATTTGAAAAATCATAAAACCTGAAGGCACAATGTGACGTTACTGATGACTTTTGTTTTTTTGTGTGTGACACCAATCAAATGAATGCCACGTTTACTGATTTGCAGTAAATGCAGAGGAACTGAGAGCTGGGAAATAAGTGACTGCACTAGAGATAAATGGAGATATTAAAGTTCAGTAACAGTGAAAATTCACATATAAACTGACACCACAGTGCAGAGACTACATATATCATTCCTGCTTTAGCCTTTTAGTGATAATGGTTTTCTATGTCATTTACACAGATAACATGATGTCTCACAGATTATTGTACTGCAGTGCAGTGTGATTGTTTTTTTTTTTCTAACCTGTTTCTTACCCGTTATAAATAAAAATTGTATAATGCTGCCCCACCCCCCACCCAGTTGGTTTCTGCCTGAAATGTCATTTATTAATAAACCACAACAGCTCAGTGAGGATGTGTGTACTCCTGCATTGATCGTTGTTGTTTTTTTTCCCCTCTTCATCCTCAGATGTGCACCCCAGCCAACACACCAGCGACGCCCCCCAACTTCCCTGACGCGTTGACTATGTTCTCCCGGCTGAAGGCCTCCGAGAGCTTCAACAGCGGCAGTGGCGGAAGCCCCATGGCCGCCGCCATGGCCACCTCACCTCCACCCCACCAGGTTGGCGGCTGGGGGGTCTCATCAAATGTACCTAATGTGCCGCAGCCTCCACAGGGACTCTGGACTCAGGGGCAGCCCCCCACACAGCCCTGCCCAGCCTGGCCAACGGGAGTGAACCCGCATACGGGCGCAGAGCAGAAGGCTAGTGTAGCAATGGAGGCAGAGAGATGAAGGCCGCACGGGACTGAAGAACCCGCCCCCCCCCCATGCTCCCATGTTGGAGAGGGAGAGGGGAGGGGAATGGGAAATGAATGTGGGAAGGGTGTGTGGAGAAGGGGAGGAGGGGGGTAAATGGCTAGAAGTGGGTTTGGGATTTCCCCCCACCTCCCAAAAAACAAAACAAAATAAAAAAAACTGATGATATTGAAAGAGACAGATTCTACGCAAACCAAGAAAAACTCAACGTGGACAATTTGAAGAGGAGGAGAAAACCAATGCAAACATCAATACAGAAAAAAAGAATAAAAAAAGATACGCACACATAGTAATAAGAGAGCAACTGAGATCTTTGTTAGTTTTTCCTAAGTAAATGCATAGATAAAAGAAATATTATTGAACTAAAAAACGAGAAATGAAAAAAAAGAATCGTCACGCCCAAGGAATCTATGTGCAGTTCAAGGACATTCGAGGCAGCAAACATCAGTTTTTCATTTAGTTTCTTCTTCTTCTTTTTTTAATCTTTTCTGCCGGTGTTTTTCAGCCACTGGGGTTTGTGTTTCCGCAACAGTCTTTGCTGCATGAGGAGACGGGAACGTGCGATGCAGTTGGTTTTTTTTTGTGGGTTTTTTTGTTTTTTTTGTTTTTTTTTTAGATTGACTCAGAAACCATCACGCACTTGAGTGTGAGCGTGGACGCATGTGAGCAGATGTTCAGTTTGTAATCAGAAATTTACACACACACACACTTTAGGCTTTTAGAGGAAACACCTCCATACTATCATCCCCATCGTGAAAGGTGGGACTTTTCTTACCTCACCTGGTGGTCACCTGACTTCTTTCAGCCAATCAGGGATTCTTCTTAAACCAACTGTTGCCACCGCTGCCGCAGGACATGTTTTTAAAAGGTTTTCTTCTTAAAGGCAGCAGCCGCTCTGGTTTATGCTCACTGATCCTCGCTACAATGGCTTTTCCAGACACAGATTTAAGACCTGGACTCAGACGCCCAACTGTCCACTGTATACATTTGTTTTGTTTTGGGGTTTTTCCCTTTTTTTTTCCTGGAGATTCTGGTTAGTACAAAAGGAAAAAAAAAAATCATGGTTTAATATCGTTTCTAATGCTGATTGTTATGTTTTGTTAGTGGGTAAAGGGAGAGGTGGCTTTGGAAATGGGTGGGATTTCAGGTAGATCTTTTTTTTTCTTTTTGGGGGGAGGGGGTTTGAATCAAATGCAGCTAAATGGCTACAGATTTAAAACAAACACCCACACACACGACTACTCCATCTTTGTAAACCGAATTGCCACTTTGCATGATGTGTTCATAATGTGTAACATCTTTTGTAGCAAACATACATGAGGTCGAGACACGTTTCGGGGAGAGGGGTGGACGGAAAGGTGACGGTGGGATTCCCAAAGGTAACTGAAATGCAATAGATGTCTTGCTGTAAAGGCAGAATTGGGGTCTTAGATGCGAGGAGGAAAACGAAATGGGTGTGAGACAGCGTCAGGAAGCCCACCACGGGCAATATGGGGACACTACAGACTACTTTGAGATATACAGTATATATAAATATATATACATACCCTCAGATACTGTACTGTGGAGGGGTTTTTACAACATTTAGGTTTCTAGTTTTGACCAGTTTCGGTCCATTGATACTGCTGAGGGGGACACTTCAGGGATGACCCTGATATACGGCAATATTTTAAATGCAGGGTCTGCCCCTTTCTTTTTTTTTTTTTTTTAGTTCGGATTATTTTTTACATTCATTAAAGATAAGTAAGAAGAAATATTTTGAATAGCTGAGGGACTTGTGTTTTTAAAGGCTAAAAAAACTCATTTGGAAAATAATGGCTATAATAATGAAAAAAAGTAACCAACTTCCTTTTTTTTTTCATAGACTAAACCAATGTTTAAGTTCATCCTTTCTCCATGCTTCATACTTTATTTGGTAATATCAGAGCGTTTCTGGGTGGGCCTGTTCCTAAATGGTTTCTCATGTATGTTCCCCCCTGCCCCTTGTATGACTGTATGAGACCATTCCCACAATATTTGTGGACTACCTGATAATTAACTTATCATTTTTGTGAACCTAAATAAATATTGTATGTCAACCTATTTGGGATGGTTTACTTTTGTGTGCAAGGATTGGCATGAAAGGTGGGAGAAATGGACCTGAGGCCTGTTACATATTCAACATAACCAGGATATCTGGATTTACTTAGCCTAACATCAGCGATCAGGATAAGCGGTCGGACGAAGCTGGGTGTCAACTCAGTAAGTTAACCCAGGGTTTCCAGTGTGTGTTGCTATGCACTAGAAGACACTAGAAGCATTTGACCAATCACAAACACAGATAAATCTACTGTCATGAAAGATGGCCGCCCCTCCTCAGGCCTGTTTCTGCTGGTGTTTCCTGTTAAAAGGGAGTTTTTCCTTCCCACTCTCGCCAAGTGCTTGCTCATGGGGGGTGGTCCTCTGATTGCTGGGGTTTTCTATTTCTAAGGTCTGTACCTTAAAATATAAAGCGCCTTTAAGCTACTGATATTGTGATTTGGTGCTATATAAATAAATTTGTCAGCAGAGCAGCTCGTTTTCCATTAGGGGGTAAAACTATGAGAATCATTTAAAATATGATGAGGTTAAGTGCATAATACACACTTGCAGAAACAGACAAAGCAGCAGCTGGAGTGTGTGTGAGAGAGGAAAAGCTCTGTATGTTATTATAAGTGTGCAGTTTAAGCACTCCGGATCTTCTATCCTTGTTTATAGAGCACTGACCGTTTGTAGCCTATCATGGGAAAAATAAGTTGTCTAAGACTCCATCGCTGACATTATGCTACTTAAAAATTTTAGATCAGAGATGAGTCATTTTACATCATGGGCCACATATCTTAAGTGACCAGTGAAACTATATGATAAATGTGTCAAATTGGAGGTAAACCTCTGGTAATCCATTACACAGACTGTACTGTAAATATAAAAGATAAAGTTTTCATTCATTCACAGAAAATGACCTTTAAAAAAAGAGTATAAACAGAAACCTTTCTTTCATTTAAGTGTTAATCTGTTAATTACTTAGTAATTAGCAATGACGTGGTATGAATGGCTGTGGGGGGGATTTAGGAAAGATTTAGGAAAATACACTAACAAGCTGTGCACTCCTTAATATTTTCAAAGCTGTCCAGTCTTCACTGGGCCGATTCAGGACCCCGGGGCTTCATGTTTGGCACCCCTGCTTTAGACCCTCCTGCTATTCTCAGACATAGGTCAGAGGAACCCTTGGCAATACTGACACTACTTTCTAAAGAACTGATTGGTCAGCAGGCAGTTAATTTGTATCTGTTGACCTCTAATCTGGAATCTTATGTTACTATGGCGATATATACAGTGGGAAAAAGTGAGCCATCGTTGTAGTACAGAAAACCTGGACAAGATGAAATCCATCTTTGTAGTACAGGCCTCTTGTATAACTTGTCAGCCCCTGTGTGTGTGTGTGATTGTGTGTTAAATAATGACAGTAAGAAGATGGATGCATCATAATCTCACACTTGGCTACCTCTCAGTCAGCTGGATTTAATACAGTCGCCCAGCCAGACTACACAATCATGTTCTACAAACCTCATTTTCTGCTCCTCTGTCTGTCTTTCCCTCTGTGTGACAGCTAAACAATCTGCCTGACACTCTGCAGCGAAACATGAAGGGGCAGGAGATGAAAGCTAAAACGGAGAGAAGGGGAAAGGAAAGCTTTTGAAATCGGCCCCTTCGCTGTCTTCACCTCCCTCAATCCACAGCTCTGTGGATGTAAACACAAACAAATACCAGCTGTCCACACACACGCAATCGGCCATACGTAAACACACCACACACCCACGCATGCCAGTGGTATAGTGGTGTTGGTGGTGGTAAACGAGGGGTCAGAGAGGCCTCCGTGTCCTTACTTCACCTCCTGATTCGCCTCCTCTGCTGGATTCGAAAGATTCCTCCATGCTGACTGTCTGTGCCAGTCTTTCTGAGAGGGTCACATGAGCTTGCATGAGTGTCAGCAACTTGGTATCGGGCTGGGAACAGTAATAAACACAGCAATAAACGCACTCTGTCCAAGAGCAGCACAGAATCACCCTGTGTAACACAAAACATGAGGGTGTGAGGCCACTATAACCATCATGTCATAAATGAACGGCTATCTATTCAGACGGGGCTTTGCTCGGTTTACAGGTACATTTGTAGTTCAGTGGGATCTTTAGCCAGTGTTTTTCCACAAAACAATTGTGGTTACTGTTTAGCTGCTCATGCCAAGTACCCGGTTCTTCTTCTGTTTACCCCCAAACAAACTGCACAATACAACGCATTTTATTCTTGCCACCGCAGCAGGAGCTATATTTGTCTTTGTAAAGATATATCATAGCTACAGAGTTCTATCTTTTTATTTGGTATTTTTATTATTACTTATTTTACTTCCAACCTGACTACCTCAGAATCTTAAGTACAGAAACTTAAGTATATTTAATTTAGCTGCACAAAAATGTGGCAATTGTACATGATAATTATGATAAAATGAGGGCGGGTTGAAATTTTATGTTCTTTATGTGCCTCCTAAAAAACATAACATTTTAAAATGACTTAAACATTATCAATTTCACAACCTCAAAGTGTCACAAATCGTTTGTTTTCTTTGTATAACCAACTTTAAACATCAGTATCATGGAAAATATCGTCTGGTTGGTGTGGTTTTAAAACTGAAACAAAACCACACCGATTTATCTATGATGTAGGAAGCAACCAAAGCAAGCGCTGATGTAGATATTTTCAGTTTTTCCGGTAAAGCGTCTGTGCCTTCCTCTACAATACTCTGGCATACAGAGGAGCTGACGTTCGACTCTATGGCTGCGAGGTGCCCAGTCCCTGTGGCTGCAAAACAAGCCCAAATTATCACCCCTGCACCACTGTGCTTGGCAGTTAGTGTTTGTGCTGATATGGTGCATTTGTTTGTTTTTTTCTCCAAATATGGAGCTGTGTATTATGGCCAAACATCTCTACTTTGGTCGCTTCTGTCCACAGGACATTGTTCCAGAAGTCTTGCGGTTGTGTAAGATGCAACTGTGCAAGCTAAACCATGCTGCCATGTTCTTTTTAGAGAGAAAAAGATTTCTTCTGGAAGCCCTTTCAAACAAACCATACTTGTTCAGTCTTTTTCTAATTGTACTTTAACATTTAACATGCTAACAGGCCTTGATTCCAGATATACAGTTAAGCCCATAATTATTCATACCCTGCCAAATTTTGACTTAAAGTTACTTTTGTTCAACAAGCTAGTTTTTTTTTGAGCAGAAATGACACAGGTGTCTCCCAAAGATAATAAGATTTTTGTACAAGAGGCATAAAAAAATATATTTCCATTTTATTTATATTTTAGCAAAAAGTATCATGTCCAGAATTATTCATTTTCAATAGAAAAGATTGGCTATTAAATCAAACGCTTCCTTTTGCAGACCAGCTTTTTCTGTCTCCACAATTTTGCCCATTCATCTTTAGCAACAAATCTTTCAGGTTGGAGGGTCTTCTCGCCATACTTGTTCAGATCTTTTTCAAATCAGGACTTGTAGCTTTAACATTTAACATGCTAACTGAGGCCTGTAGATTCTCAGATATAGCATGGTGCTGTTTACTGTGATTAGGCTTTGTGCAATTGCTCTGAGCATTGCACAATGGGTCTTGCTTGAATGCCCACCACTGTGTTAACAAACACTGCCTTAGAAGTGCCTGGAGAATGGCTTGTTGTTGGTCTGCATCCATGGATTGCTTTTGTCATGGTGGACTGTTTACTGTGATTAGGTTCCCTGGATTGCTCCAGGCCAGCAAACTGATGGTCAGTTAATCATTTTGCGTTTCATCTGACCCATTCCTCACTGAAGACCAGAAACAATTGATTAGGCCTCATGAGCCCTGGCTGGAAACAGTAAAGGTGTTGGACTCTTTGAGAATTGCCAGTGTGAATGGCATGCTGATTGACTTTTTGCAAAGCCCACTTACACATTTCATGCACAGCTCTTTAAATCCATGGGTTGATAACTTACTTGCACATTTAAAAAGCAAAAGTTACAAGCATTGTCTAAACATCAGTGTCTGACAGTCAGGCCTGGACACGAGTAAACACAAACATACACAAAAGATGTAAATCATGTCCACAAATATTAAACACAGATACATTGAATATTTAAAGGGTAAATGCCTCAGTGTGGCACAAATTTCCAAACTGATGTAAATCATGGGAAAACACAGAGCCCCCTGGAGGGGGGGGGCCTGTGGGGCACTCACCACCCCAAAATTTGCTGGCCCCTCCAGTGGCCCCCGGGAAGACTGCCCTTTATTGGTAATAATGTAATAAGGTTGCAGAAGAGCTGGTGCCTATCCCTGAACAGATCATTGGTGCATCTCAGGGCCCACATAGAGACAGGCAACAGTTCCCACTCTTACACGATCTCATACTTATTTGTCTTTCTTGAACAAGTTTGCTCTTAAAATTAACTTCATTCTGTGAGAATGAATCTTAAATTGAGTCTGCTCAGCTCTGCTGAGAATCGTTTAAGCAATGGTTGGGACTTCCAGAGACTTGTGTACATATAAAGACATATGTATCTGTTTTCAGTGATATCAGCTTTAATTGTAGGACATTAACTAGGCATAAAATTATTTCATTTCTCTCTTTTTTGCCATATTTTTCAAGTAACCTATATTTGACAACAGCATAATAAAAGTGGACATTCTGTTTTTGGTGTGCCACCCCAATATGTTTAGTGGCTCACATATGGCCACCCCATCGAAAAAGATTCTGGAGGCAGCCTGGGAGGAGGAGCCACAAATCCCCCCTTAACTTGCTCAAAGGCAACCTATGCCCTTGAGTATATGCACATTACCTCTTGTTAGCATAACAGAGTAATACAGCACAGTTCATTTTATCTGTCTTTCATAAACACAGCAGGCTGCTGTTTTCTGGGTCACTGAATGTTGTGGACTCAACACAGTACCACAGATGGCACACCACCAGCAGGCTACACCTGTCTTGTCTCATGTGCAAACATCACCATATTACTGCGCTGCTGGAAGGAAATTCTGCTGTTGGTAAATTTATTGGGTTGTCTATTTTCTGTAAATTATTGGAGACTAGACTTGAGTAGCTTCTCCTGGTCATTGCAGTGAATGCAACAAGGCGTTTAAGATCAGCTTTGTGAATGTTTTATAAGGAATTTTGTATCATGCGAGAAGCAGCGAGCCTAAACAGAAACAGGTTTTGTCTACACAAAAACTCCGCAGGCCACGATGTATCAGATGTGTACACTGGGCAATAAATCTTGGTCTAAAACCTCCTGCTAATCCTCCAATTTCAAGACCTCAATGGTGGAGCTCAAGAGACAGCAAATCAGCCTTGTTTAGACATGCTAAACGGTGTTAACAGTCTAAGGTGTTCCTCTCCTTCTAAGCTTCATTTCATGGTAGATAAATCGCTTTAAGCTTTCTTTTGGTTTGTGGCATCCACGGAACATTTGCCCAGAAGCACTGTGGTTTGCCTGAGTAATCGAAGATTGATTGTTCCTTATTTTGTGTCTTTTGTTTCTTATAAAACCCTTCTTGGTTCAGCATGCTTCATCTGGTAAGTGTTGCAATCAGCACACCAGACTCTTCCAGGTCAGACCTCAGCTCCTTGGATGTCTTAGGTACCGGTAGTGGTTTTCCACAGTTCAAACCAACCTTTGAAGTATTCTCTCCTCTATTTTCCTCTTCCTCCTTCTCTAGGGGGGGTTCTCGACAGTTGCAAGTTAGTTACAAACTTCTTAATAATTCAAATACCGAGGTCTTTGAAGATGACCTTGTACCATTTAGAGATCCTGTGTTCGGTGATAATAGCGCTTTGATGTTCTCTGACAGCGCCCTTGTGTTTGCCATTGCGAAAAGGAAAAGAGAAGCGGCTTTTGGAAGTGTTTAAGTCTTCGCCGGCTAATTTGAGTCATGTGGACAAATACCATTTATTACTGCTGAGTCAGAAGTAGTTACATTTTAATTGATATGAAGGGTGCCAATGGCAGTTTCACCTAATTAGAATGTTATGTTAAAGGCTTGCTTGATTCAGATAATCGATGATAAAGTAAAAGTTAAATAATGATTATTGTTGAACTCTGACTCCCTTCATGACTCCCTTTATTCTTCAGCACAGCCTGATCTTTTTAGGCAGCTTTTTAACCATTTTAAGTAGTCTTCAGAAATAGTTCGTCAGACTTCTTGAAGGACATTCAAAGCTCTCCTTTGGATGTTGGATGACTTTTGGTTCTGATCCCACACTGCTTCTATGATGTTGAAATACTGGCTCTGGGGAGGCCAATCCATGACTGACCATGTGTCCATTGTGTTTTTCTATCCAGATATGCACTGTTTGGCAATGTGTTTGGGATCATTGTCAAGCTGAAAAACGAACTGGCTGCCAGTCAGATGTTTTCCAGATGGTATTGCGTGGTGGATCAAAGTCTAATGGTACTTTCCTGTATTTATTATTTTCTGTTTTGATAAGATCCTGAACACCACTGGCTGAAATGCTGTCTACACCATGACAGAGCCTCCACCTTGTTTTAGAGATAGCTGGAGACACTCACTGTTGTACCTCCATCCTGACCTCTGCTGTACATTCATGATGGTCTGAATCAAAGTCACCTTGTTGGTCCAAAACTATTATTTTATGCCTGTCAAACTGTGTTATCTTTGGTGTTGTGTTTTAGTGACGTTTGCTAGTAGGTGGCTTAACAAAAAAGGTCATGTTCAAGGACTCACCTGAGAATGAGTGAAAAAGGAGCCATTCTTTAAAAAGCCTGGAGAGCTATTGCTTTAAGACCACTTTAAAAAATGATGAGAAAGTCTGGCTCCTTAGAAGCATAATGTTGAGAAATGAGGGGTGAATCAGGACTTTTACAAAGTAATAATTAATTTTAAGCTCGTATTGTATATATTAGGTATACTGTTAAAAGATTAGAGATATAGAAATGGGCAGGATGCCTGTGAGGTATGCAGACATGGGGAAGACAGAGGACACTGTGCAGTCTGTGGAGGAGGGCAGGGGAGTAGAATGGACAGAGTGACATTGGGTGCATTTGTAACCTGGCACCTCACCTTCCCCTGTTCTCCCTACAGGTGGAGGCTCCAGCTCAACACTGGAAGAACTGCAGCTGGCAGCAGGAAGTGGGGGAAAGGTGACACACACACACACACACACAGGATACATACAGACTGAATACACAGTGTCTAACAAAAACTGGGTGAAGAAAGTTCAGAATGAGAAAAATATTTCATACTTGCTGGTGGGGTTCTCTCCAAAAAGGGAACTCAAAACAAAGGAATACTGAAAAAAGTCAATCGAAGGCGTATAGGGTGATAGCTTGAGAGATAAAAACAAACAAGAGGGCTCATAGATCCACTGCAGGAGCTATGCATCATGCTGTCTGGTTGGCAGCAGTCACAGTTCAGCGCCGATAGAAATGACTTGGAAAAAATGAGCATCTGTGTCTTGATGTTGCCACAGCGATCACTCAGCCTGTCGTCTTTGTTCTCTAAGAAAAATAACATTCGCTCCAGTATTATAGTATTTAGAAGTCACCTTGAAGCCTGCTACTTTTTCTAAAACTTACTAACATATTGAGATACTGCTACAAAGTTACACAGCAATAGCAAATATGGTAACTGCGGCTACCCTGCCCACACGGTGTCTGGCCTGCTTTCAGCAGTTATGGCTCTGGCCAGCGTTCTGTGAAGCTGCACATGTGGCCTACAAGTCACAGGCTGGGCTCGACATGAGTGACCCCAAGGACTGGGCTGCTGGCCAGAAATCGCACAAATGTCACAACGTGACATCTGGCAACATCTAGGTGGCTGTATGGTTGAGTTAAAGTAGCCAGAGTCAGTAGCTGGCTACTGGTGTGGAGAAAACTGCAGATATGGGCTTCATCTGGGCTGTCCTCGTGGCCTCAAAGGCCTTCCTCCATGAAGAAATGTAGATATTTAAACTAGTTTGCTTATGCTCATAAAATCACTAGTGATGGTCCATAAATGTCAGGGATAAAAATATATTTTAAAAAAGACACATTTAATTAGTCCCGTGCCATACTGCAGATTTTGGTATTGTACCAATACGGGGCCAATATTGCTGACACCAATACGGATGCTTTTAACCTGTAAAGGCAGCTTATGACCATAACTTTGTGCAATCAAAACTGAATTTGAATAAGTTAAATTCGAATTTGAATTGCTCAACTTGAATAAAAGCTTCTAAAACTGAATTTGAATTAGCGTAAGTTGAAATCCAGTGTATCCGGTCTCTAAGTCATGACGTGAAGAATCCTGCTTCCGGGCCCAAACTACACTGCGTTTAATAAGGCTGTTGTGTTTTTAACATGTTTTAATGCTTTCTATCTTGTTCTATTTAATCTCCACAAGCCCCTAAAAACAGTCAGTGATCACTGTTGGCTTGTCTCGGTTTTTATTACCGCTATTCATTTTAAAGCTCAGTTTTCAAAACCTTACAATGTAACTACAGCCCAGCCCATGCAGCAGTATATTAATGACTAACCTTATATTGCAGTTGTTCTCCTCACTGAAGTTTGGTCCGTTTACAGCATCCTGCCATGTGACTGCATTTGTCCCTAACCATCGGGAACCTTCACGTTAACTTTTATCGAGTGGAAAAAAGTTAGCGTTCATCCTCCAGCTTCACTGTTTATATTATGCTCACATAGCTGTGTCGCTAGCGATCACATAGCACATCGTTATATACCAGCTAGCCAAACTTCAGTAACCCAAGCGTCACTGCTGTTTAGTTTTCTGTCTTCATTTATGTTGGAAGTGATAGCAGAGCTGTACGTCTTAATTTGTTTCAGAAATCCCTCAGTCAGGACATGCTATATTATATTTAGATGGAAACTAGCGAGCTAACTTCCTGCTAACTTCTAACTCTGTTAAATTTAATAAATTCTGTTTTCTGGATGCCTGGATGTTAAACTTAATTGTTGCACCTAGTAGAGCAGCCACACTGATCATTTTATTACAGATGAATGAATTTAGACAGTTTTTCAACTCTCAGTAATGCTGCAGTGATCGTTTGACTTTGGGACCTGCAGCGGAGTTTGGGCCCAGACACGGCTAGTGATGTCAGACTTAAAGACCGGATGGGTTTGAAAATGATTGTGACTAAATTGAAATTTAATTTTATATATTGAAAATGAATTAATTTAATTTGAAATTGTATTCCATACTTCTTTAAATTTAGCTCTTGAATGGTTTATACCAGTCTTGGTATCGATACAGTTGATACTTGGATCTATCTACCCACCTCTACATTTAATTACCAGAGACATGCACAAAGACTTCTCCAAGGTCTCTTATGTGTTGTTGTTCTCAGTGTCTCCTTTTCAAGTCTGCCTTGAGGACACTTTTGCGTATTAGTGCACTCTTGCTTGCAACTGTTTGTAGAAATCTTTCTTTAAGATGGAAAACTTATTGAAAGAGGGTTTTTTTAATGCACAACTGCACTCGATACCAAAGTAAAAAGCTGCAAAAAGCATTAACAGTTTTAGTAACTGTGTGTCAGCTCATAGTTTTGGTTTCTTAGCCTGCAGTGTTACCGTTTTCCTGCTGCCAAAAATCTCTCATCGGCCCTGTTTCCAGATGCAGGCAACAGTCTCACTTGAAGAACGGCACTCTTTGTGCTTTATCACACAATCTTTCATATTTCCTCTGCAAACAGTTGCAGTAAGATAAAAAGCCACCAAGTCAAATGATGGTTGTATTTGCAGTGTATTTGCAGTGTTGCTATTGCACCTTTAATATCTGTGGTTTCAACCAGCACTGGTGTCGCCAGCTCTCTCTCTCTCTCCCAGTCTCTGTGTATATGACCGCAATGAACCTGTGACAATGGCTCTGTGCCATTTCAGCCACTCTGTGCCCGAGATCCTGAGTTGGACACAAAGCCGGCTTTATCCCTGCTCTCAGTGTTGTATCAGTGCTGCCTGGCTGGATGCATAAGCACCAGAATTAGCAGCCACATACACAGACACAAACACACACGTACACACACAAGCACTAAAACAATACATTACACTTAGACTGGAAGCAGGGGAAGTTCTTTGTGTTCACACGTGAGCATGTGTGGGAATAACACCAGAGCCCGGACCGCCAGGGGAAGAGACAGACATGGACATGTGCTGTTTCAGTTCCGGTGTTTTGCGGTTGTAGTTGGAGGAAAAAACATGAAGTAACATGATGTACAATCTGTCCGTGCAAGCGGACGCCACACCTCAACATGTCAGCTTTACAATAGGGCTGTCTATTAAAGTGTTCCTTTCAGTTTCTTTCTTTCTTTTTCACTTCCCTAGAAATCACCGCCACTGTCATTCTCATTTTTCTTTGACTCCTTCACAGACGGGCAGAGACCAATAAGTGTGGAGGGAGACATTTTGAAGACACAAGAGGAGGGAAACAAGTCATAAACCTCGTTTAAAAGGTGAATTAGCTAGTTGTTACGCTGCAGGATATCGCAGCCAGAGGTTTTCACACTTAAAAGAGTGAATGTCCCTTGTAACCTGCAGTGCCACGCATCTGTTTCGAGGTTGTGTGAAACATACAACTGAATTTGAGCTTCTCCAGTACGATTTTCTGTTACAGTCCTTGCTCACTGACTCTGCAGTGCTTTTATTTTTTCTTGACTGTGAGGGAGCTCTGTGGTGACAGCAGGGGTTCGATTAGATCAGATGAAACTTTAATGATTTCTCTGGTGAATCAGGCCATTGCAACAAGCCAACACAGACAGCATACATCAAAGTTAAAGAGGGTGCAAGCAGAGAGACAGCAAATCAGGTATATATACATACAGATGGAAGCAATATCACCAGCAATTACATGTTTATATTATAAATGTATATGTATATATGTTATATATATATATATATATATATATATATATGTATATATGTTATATGTAGCAAGACTTAATAAATACATTATCAAGAGTCCTTTTTTTTATTTCTACAAAATTAATTCCTAAAACATTTTTGGAAACTTTATCTAGTTGCACAGAATGAATCTTACTTACACCAAATACCAACATTTAGGTTTAAAATCCAAGCTGGTCTTACAGCAGTCCTCCTCTGCCTCATTTAAAGCTGTCAGAAAGTCAGAAATAATTAATGATGAAACATATTTACATCAGAGTTATCCACTCACGATGTATCATTATTAATATTTCCGCTAAAGAGCTGAGAAAACCTGAGCTGATTGGCTAGTTTAACTCAAAACCTTTGCTAATCAGCTAATAATAGCTGCAGGGCTGTCCACATTTAAAATGAATTACCTGTGACCCCGCCTCTTCTTCAGGTAGTTGCCTTAATTATTTGCTTCAAAGTTAATGCTAGCTTAATTTGGTTTAGTTTAACTGTTATTTTATCTGTCATTGTTGTGAGTTTCATTGACGCTGCATATTTTGTAGCCACCACAATGATGCTAGCTTAGTCTAGATAAAAGCCGCATGTTTCAAAATGTGCAACTTTTACGTCACTTTAATTTTTAAGCAAATCTTTGAAAGTTTGCATTGCAATTTCAATTACGATGCTGCACGCTAACATGCTAGCATACCAAAGTAGGCGCAAGGAGGTTTTTGGTACAGCTTTGTGACCAATTTCACCAAGCTAGCAACTTCTTGTAACCACTTGCCAACCAGCTTTTCCCCTAACGACTGGTGGTTCCCAGCCTGTGTGACCAGGGCCTTGGTTAGCAAATAGCACCCTAAAAATTGCTAATGTGCATTTGTTAAGAGAGGGTCCAGCTGTTTGAAAGTGTTTCCAAAATGTTTTTAAAGTGGCACAGCGGGCATAGCGGGTACAATGAAGTTCAAGATGTGATGCCAAAGTAGTGGTAAAATATGGCCCATAATCAAATTTCAGATTGGGCCAGTGCCTCCCAGCTTCCCCCTTTAGCCCTGCCCCTGTTACCAAAACACTACATTATTGATTTGGTTGATTGTACTAGATCACCAAATTAATCAAAGTTTATCTTCAGGAGAACACATTAAATTTGAAGTTTAATTTCATGGTAAATGTGGAACTCATTATGGACCTAGAGAAAAGCTGAGCTAATATATTCCACTCAGGCTAACCAACCATTAGACTGACACTGTCACCCCAAATATAACATAATCCAGCCTTATCCTTTCAGATTCACCAGATGAACAGATCCCACAAAATACTTCTCACTCTTTTTGTCTCTCTTACTGCAACCCAGTGGAAGCATCTACTTAGAACTGTTGAATGTTCATGTTCATTGCACATCTCAAATCCAACATGTCAGCCATGCTTTCATGTTAAAATGAGATATTTGTCTTGTTTAACAGCGTCTGCAGGCCATTTGCACACAATTGACTGCAGATGTGCAGACAAGTCAATCCACCTCGGGGGGCGGGACGGCGTGGTAACCAAAGCTTGTGATTTGTTACAGAGATTTATCGTCGCTGTTATATGTTCGCGATATAACAATGAGGTGCTGCATGGTTTTAATCTCTGAACGTCACTGCTGAGGGATGCCGCACACAGATTTGGAGAGATGCCTTGTTACGCAACCCTCTTGTTCCACCAGACGATTTACAGCGGCGATATGAGTGTGAGCATAAGTTGCGTGTCTGTGATATAGTGTCTTCGATGCAGAACAGGATCCATCCTCGCTCGCCTGTCGCTGCAGCCGCAGACATCGTTTTTCATATCAGACCTGCATGGCTGGCAGCATGCCTGACACCCTCTCTCATGCCCTCCTTTCTCTCTCTCTCTCTCTGTCTTTCCTCCCTCATTTTCACCTCCTCTCACATCCCTTTATACTTCTCTCCTCCCTCACTTACTTTACACAAACACACTGCACCTCCTTCATCCGAGTGTTGCAGAGATCTCGCCTGTCTGCCACCAACCTCCCCAAAAAAAGGTGGGGGCTGGTGGGTGACTGATGGCCCATTTTTGTGACATCATTGCTGCCATTCGCCTTCAGTCAGCATGCTCAAGACTGTGATGAGAACCAACTGCTGTGACCGTGAGAGCGTGTGTATTCAAATTCTCTTCCCATTAGTCAGTGTGAGAGTCCAGCTGCGAGCTGCTGCACAGGAAACGGTTCTTAGCATGGTTTTTCATTCAGACAAAGAGAAGAGGAACATCCGCACACTGACTCACTCCTGCTCTAATACCACATTTGAAATGATGACAAATAGTCCCTGGGTCATTTTTTTCTAGGAAGTTTTGTTTGGTCTTCATAAGTACAGAAATACACACACACACACACACACACACACACACACACACACACACACACACACACACACACACTAATCCAGGCATGACGCAACCCTCTAAGCAACTCTACGTCATCCTCAGTGACGTCCTCTGGGAGGGAGCAGGCCGGTCCATCACACTGAATACTAAAGGATAAAGAGTTTGCTAAAATAATCTCCATTACAATACAATGATGGCACAGCTGACATATATATATATATATATATATATACTGTCCTGCTTAACTGCTTTGAACTACCACAGTGTTATTACAGTGATAGTTTAAGTTGATTTATGGGCCACCTCTGCCTATCTGTTATGCAACAGTCCTCTGCCAGGGCCGGTAATTATAGAGGACTGTTCTAGCACTATGGAAAGTGTTACTCTGGTTTTTCTTGCTAATGTCCGTGTTGAGCCTTTTACTAATTATAGTGTTCTTTACTATACTCGTGCTGCTTTGAAACATTTAAGCCATCCTACTTTGGAAATAAATACCTGCCGCTTCACTTGGTAGCTGTCGTGATCGTCCTTTTGTCAAACTGAAGCCTTTGTTTGTTTGTTTGTTTGTTTTTTAGATTTGCAGTAATCCATTTTTATTTGGACACTTGGGGGCAGGCTAACAAGCTGTGTGCATAAAGCTAATACATTACTAGCAGACATTAATCAGCTGCCTGCATTGGAAAACCTGTCAGTCAATATGGTGATGTCTCTAATCTCAAGGATGATTTCTTACAATATAGATATAGAAGAAGGGAAAGTGTCTGCAGTGGACAAAATGGGTTTTTTTCTTGTTTTTTTAAAACAACAATATATCCTTTTTATTGCTGTAACATGAGCTGATTTAACATGGCAGTCTATGGACTGTTTTCCTCTTGGAGCCAGCTACCTGTGGGACCTTGAGGAACTGCCGTTCCTAGAGGAACTCGTGTTGGCTTCATCGTTAAGCTCCAAAGGTTGCCCCTGGGTTTCTACTGATTAGCTATTGACAAATCGTGACAAACCTCTGCTCCATAGTAATGCATTAGAGCGGAGACAGTGTGAGAGTTAAAATGGAAAGAGAGTGCAAAGAGCAGGCCATCCTGACTGATATCAGGCAAGCAATGAACATTTGCTGAAACAGAAAGTTCTAGTAGCAAAGATGAGAATCTGGAAATTAGTTTGGCATGAAAGTCACTCATTTTTAGGTCTATTTTTGGTCTCCAGTTTTGAGAAAATTATTCGCTTTTTAGCACCTAAATGGTCCGCTGTGACCAATAGCTAGCTGCTCATGTTTAAGACCTGGCAGGAGATGCTTTCATCTCCAGATAATACCTGAAAGACCTACTTTGAATCATTTAGGGTCCAATTATTTAACATTTGCGCTTTGACTGTAACACGACTGTCAAGTGACACACGAGGAGTTTTGGTTGTTGTATAATGAAGCTCATTAACCATCAATGAGTCTGTGTATCCTTCTCTGGGTGACTAATACCCTGACAGGTGGTGCTCACACATACTTTACTGTTACTTGATCTGTGTGCCACACACACCACACACAGAGTAAAAAGCCAATTGAGAAGGTAGGTAAGTGCGTGTGTTTTTTATAAAGTGGATAAAAGGTAAGTCTGACCAAATGACAGAAGAAAAAGGAAACACTGTGCATAAAGGTCCTGTGAAATGAAAGAGGAGGTGGAGGGATGGATATATAGATGCTTGCAAGTGCCGAACCAGTGACGTCAAACTGTAAACTAAAGACTTAATCCTCTGTGAGCCTGACCAGCTCCTTGTTCTATCCTGACATCTAGTGGTCAAATCATACAACAACACAGTCAGCCATTCAGAGGATGAGCACCATCATTTGGTAAGTAATATAATCTAATGTTGTGTGTTGCTGTTTATTCAGGCAAAACCTGGTGACCCAAATAACTTCCCGAGTGTCAGCTAAGAAAAACAAGTCAATGATGACGCCTCATCCCACCGCAAAGTGGGAAGTAAAAATGAGATCATGGAGAAGGTTTATGAGAAAACCCTTTATGGCCATTACCTTACTAGAGTGTTTACATGGAGTGATTCGGTGGGTGGAGTATAGGTCAGCCATCATCCTCTCTGTTGTTGTTATAAACTGGCTCCAGGTTTTACTGATGCTACGGTTGCTCTCTACTGTACCGTCACATGGGGCCAAGTACCACATTACACAGTTCAATGAGCGCTTATTTTTAGATCACTGTATGTAAAAATTGTCATGCTGAGCTTTGAACTTTCATCACCTTGACACATAAGAATGACAGCTGGAAAAAAAAATCTATGTGCGCTACTACAAACAACACCTGTAATCTTGATGTTTATGTCCACATTGAGACCTGAGCTTCTTAACAATGTCTCCCTCCTCTCATCCGCAAACCAGTCACGACACATGGCTGCCACTCCCCGAGCCTGGTTCTGCTGGAGGCTTCTTCCTGATAAAAGGGAGTTTTTCATTCCGACTGTTGTCTGACTGCCAGAGTTTTCTCTGTATTATTGTCGGGTCTTTACTTTACAATATAAAGCATTTTGAGATGACCGCTGCTGTGATTGGTGCAATATAAATAATGTTGAATTGTACTGGAAATCAAATTTTCAGGTCATTTAATAAAACATGATGATTATTGCCATTATGACCTATTGCCTTAAAGCTGCACTGATTGAATATTTTTATAATAAAAATGGAGATTGAATAATGGACTTCCATGGTAGGAAATGGCAACTTCAAATAAATGCTTGTGTTTATCTGTCCTGCGTCAAAGTCAAAGTCAGCTGGCAGATGCTGTACATGAGCTGATGGCTCAGCTGCTACCCTTCTATGCATGAACATGGCAAATCTGCTTAAGTTCCACAAGCGTGCCAATGTTTGCTGTGCATCTGCATGCTGCTTTGCAACCCACCTCCACCCCAGCTCCTCCTTTTTCATGCTCTTCATAAGACTCGTATTGCGGGAGTTGTGTAATTTCATCACAAAGTTAAGTGGTGCAGATTCAAAACACACACAAAAGCGTTTGTTTATGTATATTTGTTCTCTGAATAGCATCAAAAACGTTAGCATAGGTTAGATCACTAGAAATTATAGGTGTTCTGCTGCCGTATTGCTAGCTGCCAGCCACGGAGCTGGTGTACTTCATTACATTCCTATTCTGCTCGAACTGGGCTTCATTATTTGTTTACAGCACAAGAGGACTCCAGAGCTAGCCAGAAGGATGTTAGCTATCAATGGCCAGTGGAAGCCTATATTCACTTAGAATAGTATCATAAAGTGATGTAGTTCAGCCTTTTATTGGGCTGTAAATTCTGTTTCACTGTCACATTTACATTTTGGTAACAGCACGAAGCCCGAGAGAGGAGGATAGAGAGGGTGAGAAGGAGAGAGAGCAGGATGAAGACAGCAAAAGTAAAAAAAAGCTCAAAAAGAAACAGATAAGAGCAAACATGCAGTCAAAGATCTGATATTGTGATATGCTGTGCTGATTCTACACACTAAAGGGGAGGTTGTATGAATTTCAAAATTTAATGTAAAAGCACCTCTGTTACCAGTTTGCTTTTTGTGCTTGTATATGGAGTGTGAGTGTTTTTTTTATTTGCTTGTTTATTGTTTTTTAAGTCTGTACTGAATTGTGCTATTTTAGTGGCTTAAACAAAAATGAAACTGAAAAAATGTTGTGCACGTTCCTCTTCTGCTTTCCTACAACACAACTGAGCCTTTGCCACAAGCTTAACTGAAGTGTCCACCAGATTATAGCTGATCTGCTGCTATGTTGAGATGATGTGCGGGTTCCTTCCTGTTAAAAGGGAGTTTTTCCTTCCCACTGTCGCCAAATGCTTGCTCATAGCAGATCTTTTGATTGTTGGGGTTTTCTCTGTATTATTGTAGGGCCTTTACCTCACAATATATAAAGTCCCTTTAGTGTTTTAGCACTATAAAAAAAAAACAGAACTGAATTGAAAGAACTGTTAAATTGCCACATACAGGTAGGTAATAATGCGTTTTGTATGTGATAACAGAAGCAAATCTTTGAATGGGATTATTTTCATATTTACTTCAGTAAAATTATGATAAATAAACTTTATTTACATTTATTCAAAGAAAGCCTAATGTTTAAAATAAACACATATTAAAGCACTCTGGGGATGCAGTAAAAGGAACCCTGACTTTTGGGGCAGGTAAAGATACCTTCCACCTTCAGTGCATTGCATTTAAACTCTCAGTTCTCCAGTACTGTGGAGGAACCCTGCTTAGCTGGAATAGTTACAGCAAGGCATTGCTTTTAGCCTCTGTTTCCATCTTCTAACATCTCTTATGATCACACTTTTCCTTTAAGCATTATGACCTGCACATGCTCCAAGCTAGCGGCATTTGCATGGATCACGGACGTTTGGATACTCATTTGTTTGTGCACACTGTTTACTTCATTTCAGCGGAACTATCTGCTATGAGTCCTGTGAGGTGAGAATGGACAGATGATGAAAATATTTCCATCTGATGAGTCTGTTTTTGAAAAATTCAGAAGGTGGACTAATTCTTTTTACAGAAGAAATGTTTGTCTTCAAGCAGGTCTCCCCGATCTCTGAGAAAAATGAGAAGGGGAAGTCTGGAACCTAACCTTGCCACAGACTGGCTTGAATTTGGATTAGGATCGTGGGTTTGAGCTGCGTTCTCTGTGGATTTTCTTTTGTTTTTACACTTCCATCAGTTTGAGGACTATATATTCAGGTCTCTGTCCCAGGATGGAGAATCTAATCCTGGACATGGTGTCTGATCAGAATTTAGAGGAGCTTCCAAATGTGGAGCCAGATGCAGGTGAGATGCAAAAGCCAGAGGAGGAGCAGCAGGACGAGGCTGACCCTGATCCCCAACCTGAATCCAGCCAGGAGACATTGGAGACGAGAAGCGGCCCTCCACCGCTGGCTGTCATTGAGTTCCGCATCCAGCAGCTTCAGAACCGCCGTTTCCTCCTGCAGAAGATGAGAGAATTTACCAAAAAGTCACAGCAAAAGATGGACAGCCCTCCAAAGCAAAGTGAGTCAGATTAAAAAACTTGACAGTTGGTGGTGGTTCCTATAAAAGGAAATCATTGTTAGGGTGCATGTTGACATATATTCATCAGCAGTTGACTTAAACGGCAACTTTCCTTCATACACAAAAAGCTAAGAATCTGAAACTAGTGTGGCTGTAAATTACAGCCGATTATGTGACTGTCTCTTAGTGTTAGCTCATAAAACAAGCAATCTAACGCAGTAATCACTGAGTTAATGGGCCAAGCAGCTAGCTATGCGCCAGTCTAACCTTTGGGGTACTTTATGTGATGTCATCAGCAAACGTCGAGGATGACGATGACAGTGAAGACGAGCTGGAGACCATTCAGAAAGAGTTGAATGTGCTGCTGCTGAAAAAGGAGGAGCTGTCGAAAGAGGAAGAGACTGCCACACCCACAGAAAACGGAGGTACGCTTAATTTCCTCAGCTCACCTTTTTTGTGCTTTATTTAAAGGGACTGTGCACCCTGAAATCAAATTTGTATATTAATAATCAAGAAACTGACCTCACAGCCCGTTGTTTGTCATTGGTGCCACCTTCAGTCATTATGCAAATGTACTGTTTATAAGGCTGGGAAACGTTTCGTGACGAAACGTCTCCCCCACTGGCAACACTACTTCCAGATGAACAGAATCAAGTTTTTGGGAGGCGTGCTTTTTTTTTTTTTAAATGCATGAAATCACAACAACTTTTGCCTGTCATAAGTTTGTGCTCCAGGTGAGGCTCGAACTCACAACCTCGGCATCACTCTGCAGGTTACTGTCTTATAAGTACCGCGCGCTGACCGATTGCGCCACTGGAGCCCTTGAACACTCTTCTTGAGATATAGACTTGATGGCTTTCTGAAGGTCTTTCAACGCTTTTCTTTGGACATTGGCTGCTTTTTCATTCATTTTTAGCCCAGTCCTTTTATTTCACCATTTCTATAAGAAAGAAGTCACTTAATACTAACACATCAATCATTCAAATATAAAAAAGACACCTAACTGTAACAGACAATTTAGCACAGAACCAATTTAAAATAGGTTCTTTAGGGACTTTGTTACTAGAACATAATTCATTCCTATTTCTTTACTTGAATCTACAGAACATAACAAAAAGCTTGGGCTATCTCTTATGGTGTGCAGTGTGCATTTAAAAGATTTGAAACAACTCTAGACATCGTGGACAAAAGAAGATGTTGCATGGGTAAAAACTATCCACAGGAAATGAACGGTAACTGGAAGAAACAGAAAAGAATTCGAGCCTGAGAGATAGATTTGACCCTTCACTTGATCAGAAAAGGAAGGGAAACAGGGAGAAAAGGCTGAGGTATGGCAAATTACACAAGGACTGGACTGAAAGTGAAAGCTATTGGGTGTTTTGGAGTGATGAATCTTTGAAGTCATCATAAATATTATTGAAGCAGCATAGGATCATCTTGACAGAAAACAGAACAAAGAAGAGCTTTGAATTTCCTTCAAGAAACCTGGAGAACTATTCCTGAAGACTACTTAAAGAAATGAAAAGAAAGCTGCCTAAGAGAGTTCAGGCTGTGCTGAAGAATAAAGGCACTCATACCAAAGACTGACGTTCAAGCTCATTAAAATGAGCTCGCCATACTCTGTTTTTGCCTCATATACTGTATTTACATGGTTATTTGCATGTTTCAGTAAATCATTGCTTTAATTTCCCATTTTCCTTGCAAAATACAAAGAAATGAGGGGTGGCTCAAGACTTTTACACAGTATATTCATAATTCCTTACATATTTATATCTTCAAAATTGGGTAACTCACAGGAAGCGAGATGCACACGGATGTATAATTAGTACTGAAAACCACAGAGGAAAAATGTTGGATTGAACTGTCCCTTTAGAAACGACTGCCCCTCCCCAAACCTGGTTCTGCTGGACGTTTCTTCCTCTTAAAAGGGAGTTTTTCCTTCCCACTTTCATCAAAGTTCTTGCTCATAGAGGGTCATATGATTGTTTTCTTTGTGTTATTTTAGGATCTTTACCCTACAATGAAAAGCGACTTGAGGCAACTGTTGTTGTGATTGGGCACTATATAAATAAAACTAAATTGAATGGAATTGAACGTATGAAAACTTTCATACTGTTGCCAGTTTATGAAGAAAATGATATTCTTTTCCCTTTTTCTGTCCGTCTGTGTTTAATATATAATGATACACTGTCAGATTTTCATATTAAACATATTAAAATAATCAGTGAAAGTAACAAAGGTAATCTGAAATGGAGATAATTGCGTTTTCGGGGAGGGACTACATAAAGTAATCAGCTCATGGCTGAAGTGAAATAGACAGAATGAGATTTTTTAAACGTGGCCCGTTTAAATCTAAAGTTTGAACTGCTTTTGTTTTATTCTTTTTTAATCACCAAGTTCATCAAGCAGACCCCAGTTTTTATAAAAATGAAACACCCAGGGGAGGGATCTACACGCTGCCGCCTGCAGAGGTGACCCAGGAGGAGAGCATAGAACCCAAAGAACCTGAAGAACCTGAAGAACCCGAAGAACCTGAAGAACCCGAAGAACCTGTAGAAACTGAACCTGAAGTAGAAATACCAGTAGAAACACCAGAAGATGACATCGCTCCAGGTGTGTTACACCTTTCCTCTAGGACACAAAGTAGTGTTTTTATACGTGGACACCTGATTCCCCTTTTCTTTAAATATTGTGTAACTTTTTGGACAAATATCGCTGCAACGAAATATACTGAATGCATCTGTTTACCAAGCTGTATGTACACGCCGACACCTGCATTTGAATAAACCGGCGGGTTGTTTTGGTTTTTAGTTAAGCTCATTCCAGTTTTTCTCTCTTTTTCTCTCTTTCCCCGGCAAAGTTGAAACTCTGTGCAGAGACGCCAGGCTCACCCAGTGTCCGACCTGCAAAGAGCTCATCATCACACAAACCCAAAGGAAAGTGGGCGAGACAACTTGGTTAGCGTGCTGCTTGTGCTCCATGATAGGGTACGTCTTCTACCTGGCCGGGATGATGTCAAAAAAATTCATTCATTAAGAGCACATGCACATGATACAAGGCACACTGTAGCACTAACTAATAGCACCAAAACTAGTCTCCTCAGAGTGATCTGTGACCTTTCCTTCTCTTTCTAACAGCTGTGTTGGCGGCTGCTGTATAGTCCCTTTCTGCATGAAGAACTTCAAGGACGTTCATCACCAATGTCCACACTGTCAGTGCACAATACACACCTTCAAGCCATTCTGACAACAAGATTACTGGAGTAACAACAATGCAATCCTCACTTCCTGCACTCGAGAGACCTTTTCCTGCATCTTGGAGCTGCTTGGGTCCAAACAGCGTTTGTCACCCTGCAGTATTGCTCTCAAACTTTGACCTGTGAACTGGAATAATATGGGACTGTGCACAACACCTGGAGAACTTTAGAACTTTTTTTTGGCATTGATGCTACATCTGTACTGTCCAAAAGCTCAGGATAGCAGAGCTGCTGTAAATAGTTCCTCTCCCTGGAAAAGTCTGCTCATAATTCAGTGAGCTATAGCTAAAGGAAATATGTGTTTGCTGCACAGTTATCTGGTTATTCTATCTTCCAGTAAGCAGATGCAAATTGTGGTATTCAAATAATACTCGCTTCAACAGTTTGACAGCTTCATGTTTGTTCATCTTAGCCAGAAATAACTTTGAGCGAACTCAAATCTAGGATCAAGATCTTCATGCTGCTATTTTTAGATCAATTATCTGACCGGTTTCCATGATGAAGTGTATTTGTTGTAAATACAGTTCTGTACAGATGCAAATGATTCACGTAGTCCCACAACAGCGTCACAAAATGCTGTTTGCTATGAGATAATCACTCTAACTCAATGATTTAATGATCTCCTATTACACCAAGCACTTGGTGATAGTAGGGAGGAAGAACTCCCTTTTATTGTGAAAAAGTATTTTCTCTCTTCCTGATTTCTTTTTTTTTCTGCATATTTGTCACATACAGTGGTATGCAAAAGTTTGGGCGCCCCTGATAATTTTCATGATTTTCCTTCATAAATCATTGGTGGTTTGTATCCGCAGTTTCATTTAAATATATCATGTAGCAGATGAACACAATGATATTTGAGAAGTGAAATGAAGTTTATAGGATTTACAGAAAGTGTGCAATAGTTACTTAAACTAAATTAGGCAGGTGCTTAAATTTGGGCACCCTTGTCATTTTATTGTGAGAATACATTTAGCACTAATTATTGGAACATACAATTTGTTTGGTAAGCTCATTGACCCTTGACCTACATACACAGGTCAATCCAGTCGTGAGAAAGAGTATTTAGGGTGGCCAATTGCAAGTTTTTGTCCTCTTTGCGTCTTCTCTCAAGAGTGGGTGGCTACATGGGAGCCTCAAAACAACTCTCAAATGACCTAAAAACAAAGATTGTTCAACATCATGGTTTAGGGGAAGGATACAAAAAGCTATCTCAGAGATTTCAGCTGTCAGTTTCCACTGTGAGGAACATATTGAGGAAATAGAAGACCACAGGGACAGTTCTAGTTAAGGCCGGAAGTGACAGATCAAGGAAAATCTTATATAAGCAGAGGCAAAGGATGGTGAGAACAGTCAGAGTCAACCCACAGACCAGCTCCAAAGACCTGCAACATCATCTTGCTGCAGATGGTGTCACTGTGCATTGCACACTTTGCACAAGGAGATGCTGTATGGGAGAGTAATGCAGAAGAAGCCTTATTCCAGCTTCTTTTTGGAATAAGGTGCTGTGGACTGATGAAACTAAAATTGAGTTATTTGGGCATAACAAGAGGCGGTATGCATGGAGGAAATAAAACACAGCAGTTCAAGAGTAACACTTGCTACCTACAGTAAAATGTGGTGGTGGTTCCATTATGCTGTGGGGCTGTGGGGCCAGTGCAGGTACTGGGAATCTTGTTAAAGTTGAGGGTCGCATGGATTCCAGTCAGTATCAGCAGATTCTTGAGAACAATGTTCAAGAATCAGTCACAAAGTTGAAGTTGCGCCAGGGCTGGATATTTCAACAAGACAACGGCCCTAAACACTGCTCAAAATCTACTAAGGCATTCATGCAGAGGAACAAGTAGAACGTTCCGGAAAGGCCATCTCAGTCCCCAGACCTGAATATTACTGAAAATCTATGGTGTGACTTAAAGCGGGGTGTCCATGCTCGGAAACCATCAAACCTGACTGAACTGGAGATGTTCTGTAAAGACGAAAGGTCCGAAATACCTTCAACCAGAATCCAGACTCATTGGAAGCTATAGGAAGTGTTTGGAGGCTGTTATTGCAAAAGGAGGATCTACTAAATGTTGATGTAATTTTTCTTTTGGGGTGCCTAAATTTAAGCACCTACCTAATTTAGTTTAAGTAACTATTGGACACTTTCTGTAAATCCTATAAACTTCATTTCACTTCTCAAATATCATTGTGTTCATCTGCTACATGATATATTTAAATGAAATTGCGGATACAAACCACCAATGATTTAAGAAGGAAAATCATGATCACTATCAAGGGTGCCCAGACTTTTGCATACCACTGTAAGTAAAATTTAATAGTTGTCAAAAATAACCAGAATAATTACAAAATGCAATTTTTAAATGATTTCATTCAAAAAGGGAAAAGGGCTAACCAAAGCAGGCTGGCACAATGTGAAAAACTGATGCCTCCCAGTTTTTAAATCATGAATTAATTACATTTTTAGCAGATTTCAGTTTGTCTAGCTACACTGGATCACCACTAGAAAAGTGGTGAACCTTCTAAGAGTGATCGGCCTGCTAAAATTACTGTAAGTGCTCATCGACTCATCCAGCAGGTGATAAAGACCCAGAACAACATCCAAAGAACTGCAGGCCTCACTTGTCTCAGTTAAGGTCAGAGTTCATGAAAGAGACTGAGCAAAAATGGAATCCACTGAAAAAAAGGCTTCATCAAACATTTTCATGAAAAGATTGTCTGGACTGATGAGACAAAAGGTTGGAGTCCCATTACATCTGGCGTGAAACCAACATGGCATTTCATAAAACATCATACTAACAGTCAGACATGGAGGTGTTGTGTGATGGTCTGGGGCTGCTTTGCTGCTTTCCGGACCTGGACGACTTGCTGTAAGTGACGGAACCATGAATTCTGCTCCCAAGAGAATATCTGTCCCTCAGTGTGCGCCCTGAAGCCTAAGCAGACTTGGTTTATGCAGCAGGACAATCGTAAATAAACCAGCAAGTCCACCTCTGAATGGCTCAAATTACTAGTAAGGACTCAAATTCAACTGACATACTTTGTAATGATCATAAAGAGGACATTAATGTTCAAAAATCTTCAAATACGGCTGAATAACAACAACTGTTCAAAGAAGAGTGGGCCAAAATTCCCCCACAGCGATGTGAAAGATTCATTACTAGTGATTACAAACACTTTACTGCAGTTCTTGCTGCCGGGTGGCACAACCAGTCATTAGGTTTAGGGGTAATACTTTTTCACACAGGGCCAGGTAGGTTTGGATAACGTTTTATACCTTAATAAATTAAATAATCTTCTAAAAACTGAACCTTCTATTTAGTTGGGTTATCTTCCTTGAATGTTAAAATCTGTTTTTATGATGTGGAGCATGAAGTGTGAGAAATATACAAAAAAATTAAGATACCAGGAAGTAAAAATACTTTTTGACTATACACAATACTGTATACTGACGAAGCTGACCATCCGTGTGCGTGTTCATAATTGTTACTCTTGATGCAAACAAATGCACTCACCATCCACTTTGATACACCTGTTTAAATCTCCTATATCTTAACAAGCAGTTAATCAGCCAATCACATTGCAGAAACCCAATGCATTTAGCCAAACAGACATTTGGGGGAAAAAAAACTGCTGAAGTTTAACCTGAGCACCAGAATGAGTTAGTAAGGTGATTTAAATGAGTGTGACGTGGTTGTTGGTGCCAGACAGGCTGATCTGAGTATCTGACAAACTGCTGATGAGCTGGGATTTTCCCCACACAAACATTATTAGTGTTTACAGACAAAATATTTTTCAATACAGAGAAAATATCTCTGGGTAAAATGCATTGACGTCATTTAAACGTCACAAAGCTCAAACAGGCTCTCTAAACATGACAGAGGTTACTGTCCTCAAAAGGCCTTCGCAGTCAGCAGATCTCAGTCCAACAGAGCATCTCTGGGATGTGGTGTAGTGTCTGCGCAGCCGACAAATCTCAACATGGACCAAAAGGTTTTCACAGTACACCAAATTTTTATTGACACATAAAAGCATACAGTACTTATATACATCTTTTTGAGTATTTACAAAATAGAGAGCCCATGGATGTTACACATGTATAAAAATATGCATTACATCTATATAAATATGTACACAATGTGCAAAACATATGGCGTTACAAACAACAAGAGGCATGGCATGGGAGGCGGCGATAAAGAGAGGGGACTCTGGAACTACTAACAATGCGAAGCCTTTGTTTTTAACCTTTCAGCGTCAATCTGCGATTGAGGATGGAGCCTCTCAGTGCCTCATTTGTAAATTAAATATCCTCCACAGAGCTTTGTTCCACCAACAAATATACAGTGTTCACAGGATGATAAACAGAGCAGGTGAATAACGACGAGCAGGAGCAGGCAGCTGAAGTCTAACAAGCAAACAGCAATGTTCAGAAAACCTGCAGGAATTCTTCCACGAGAAAAATGAGTTATTTAAATCCTGACACCCTCCCACCCTCCCTCCCTCCCTCTCCTGGATAATGAAGTGCGTCTGAACTGTATTACTCTGTAGTAAAGGCTCTTACACAAATAAAATCAAGGCAGGATCTGACATACAGTACAGCATACGTCGAAGGAGAGCAGCTATTATTGCTTTTAGCTGTCCTTGCCTGGGCTAGTCAGCAGCCATAATAGCGAGCTGGGAGTTGTGTCGCATCACAAACGTGTAGATTTACTGCAGCAAAGAGATTTATGTTTATCTGATATGAAAGATTTTGTCTTAGAAAAAAAAAATATACACATAAAACAAGATTAAATGTTTAATCTTTTACTTCAAGAGAAAAGAGATACAAAAAAATAAAAAAATGAGAGTGAGAAATGTAATGTTTCACTGCCTTTTTGGCAACAACGTATCGAACGTGACAGCCTTTAACGCTGACAATCAGAAGGAGGAAAAACGCGTTGAACGTGATCAGCTAGTGACTTTCACCTTACGTCTTACGCGTCGCAGTGCGCTCCACAAAGCGGAGGTAAACGAGAGGACGGGATCATCTCTGAAGGAGCGCGAGCTTGATGAGAGTTTGCCAAAACAAGCTGAAAGACGAAACAGCAGAAGCTGAGAAGGAAGTGTGTGCAGCATTTGGCGTTTCTCTTTTCGTTTGGGATCCCAGCAAATCCGCGAGTCCTGGCCTGATCAGGTGGTGGACAGAGTCCGCTCCGGCCTCCACATCACGCCTTTCACAGGCAAAAAAATCTAAACATTTTTGCCTAATTTGCTAGTTTTTCCTGTTTCTGTTACCCTGAAGTATCAAAAGCTGCTGTTGAAGATGTGCCGTGAAGCCACAAAAGAAGTGAAACATCGCCCTCTAGTGCCTACAACCATAATAACAGGATGTGGTTAAAATGTAAACGTGATTTCACTGACTGATATAAAAAGAAGAATAAAAAAAAAAGTCTTATATAAAAAAAAGTCCCACACAGTTACACTGCATCTGTCCCAAAAACATAAACAAACACAAAGAATTAATATTCAGGTGAGTGAACTTTGATGCCTTCAATTAAAAAGCCGCCTTCACTGACTACTTCCTGCTGTGCATCACACTGTAAAGGTGTCTGCGTTTCTCTTTTTTAAACTTTAGGACTCCAAATGAACGACACAGATAAAAGAAAAAACAGTAAAACAGTCATCGGGAGCCTTACGAAGAGACAAATTTGGAATATGCAAAGCAGGTTGCAAATGACTGGAGTTGGGAGAGGTTTTGCAAATTCCTTTAGACAACTTCAGGGCGGCAGCCGAGTTTGAAGCAGCCAGAGGCCAAACGCGAGTACGATCATGCACACGGTGACACGGCTGTACATGCAAGAGACGGAAAGACAAAGACAAACAAACAAACAAACAAACAAACACACACACACACACACACACACACACACACACACACACACACACACACACGCGCTTCTCTCACACACTGCCCGGAAACTGACTTTGTCTACAAGCCATAGCAGCTGATGTATCGCCTCTTTTTAAAATAGCTGAATATTACTTTAGAGTGTTCGGATTCCTCCAATCAGCAGTCGATCCCGTATTGAAAAGGCTTGTGAACCAAAGCAACCCATCTCTTTTTTAAAAACTAGAACAATTTCCTCTCCTGTCTCACACACACAAAGTGCAGGCATACTGCGGGACACCCAGATTTAAAGCTCAAAGACATCTTCCGATAACTGGCAGCACACCTATTACAGATGTGTGTCTGCAAATTGATACTTGTTCCCTTTCCTGTTTTGCTAATCAGAAGAAGGAGGAAAAAAAAAGCTGCCAACTTTTTTTTAGAGTTAAGTCCCACTTTTTGATATTTTTAAAAGTACATTCAAAATATGCGACTTGGACAACTGCAGTATCTGCGCAGCCAGTGGCAACGTGATCTTATGTCACAGTTGTGACGATCGCCTTGGATATGCAGTGTTCACATTTCCTTGTTCTGAGGTCAGCGAGGCGCGTCGTCAGATTTGTGCGCCTCTTTAGTGCATAGCTCTCACGTCGATGGGAGGAGCCGCCGCCTCCTCCTCTCGTCGTGTTGTTCTTTAGAGTCATTGGTTGATCAGCTTGACTGATGGGAGTCATCGATAGGTCAGGAGAAAACAGTCACATCTGTTACAAACAAATCACGGAGCAGTGTGAACAGAGGCTCGACTTCAATCAGACATTCCTTCACTCCTCAGTCTGGCAGCTAGCTGAGTGTATAACCCCAGGCTTAGCATCGGGTGCGTCGTTATAGAGAATCAAGTCTCCTTTTACTTTAGTCTGAGCCTCCAGTCATGTTGTAATCACCAGCTTTTCTAACCTAGCATGTGACAGCATTCACGAGTGTAATTCATATCAGACCTTCAGGAACTGTCTGACACGTTGATCTATCACGATGAGTAAAACAGATGCAGTTTCCTCTACCTCTACTAGAAATGATCCCCTCAGCTCAGTTTTCTTAGTGTGGTTTAAACTATTTACAAACAGTCTGTTCTTCCATTCAGCATTTGGCTCTGTCTCCTTGGCTCTGTTTATGATTGCTAAAATCATGACATCAGATACTAAAAAGTCTATTCTGATTAAAAATCCCTTTATTGCAGCGCAGCGTGACCGCAGTCACCTTGCGGCGGACGCTTTCCTGGCCGCTGAGCCGTTACGGGACTCTCTCCTATAGCTGTGCAAACTCCTGCTTGTAGTTCTGCTTGGATCAGCCTCTCTTCCTCTAGAGTAGTGGGAATATTACAGATGGTATGGATGTACTGGTAAGAGTGGTATGGCACTTAAAGGCCATGTTTTCTCCTTTTATGTATTATTATTACTATTCTTTTTTTATTTAAGATCTCTGCAGCCTTCCCTTCATCCATCCATCCATCTTTCACACTTCTCCATCTTCATCATCCAAGCCTCCATCAGTCCCAGTGCAGGTCATGTGTATCCAGGAAGTCCGCTGGGATACCCAGTGGTGTAAGCATGCCGCCAGGAGCCGGCGGCATGGTGAGGTCCAGCCACTCCATGTTGTCCAGGGCCGGGTCTGACAGGCCCATGTTGAGTGAGGACGGGGGCGAGGAGGAATCGCAGAAAGACAGCTCTGATGTGTCCATGGGTGAGAAGGGCTGCTGCTCCATGAGCTGGGCCTGCAGCTCCGCCATCAGGCCCTGTGTGCGAGGGTCTGACGCAGACGGCGTCTCGGCCAGCGTCCCCTCTAGAAAGGCTTCCAGCTGATTGTCTGTGGCCAGGGACGAGAGACCGGGCAAGCACGGGTTCACAAGTGCAGGAGGAGGGGCTACCTGGACCTGCGGGGGCGGTCTGGACAGGACGGTGTTGACTGGAAGGGTGGTGATGCTGGCTGTGACAGGGAGAGTCTTGGGGTGAGACACCGGCGAGTTCTGCTGGATAAATGGAGTGATTTCTGCAGGCACGAAAACAAAGATCAAATAAGGATGTAGGTTAAAAACTGACATATTTAAACACGTTAGTTTGTCCACAGTGGATCTAAAAAACGAGCAGCTCGCAAGAAAACTTCAGGAATTAAAAAAAAAAAACTCATTTATAAAGTGATCTTACATCGTATCGGTTTTTAAACAGAGTTCAGGCTGTAGAAATAAATCACATCCTTTAAGATCAGCTCAGGTAACCAATTATGAGGCTTACTTATGGGTCAGTAACTTTTGGGCTACTGCTCATGAAAAAACAGCCATTTCAAAGGATGAGTTTCCTTCTTTGATCATTGATCTGCTTGTGTGCTTTAAGTTATCGTCTTATTGCATCAGCCAATCTCTCCTAAGCTTCAGGACATGGACTCTTTCCCTGATTCTCTCCAGCAAAATACAGTTTTAAATGATTTGTTCCTTTAATGCTCACAAGGCATCCACACACTCATGTAGCAAAGCAGCACCAAGCCTCTGCCCCTCTGAAAACATGAGAGCTGCGCAGTTAAAAGAGTAACAGCGACTCTCACATGTCTACACAACTTTGTTCTGGAGCTATCAGCTTTGAACACTTGTACTGAGTTTTTAGTTGGACACACCAACAAAGATTTCAGAGAAGTTATGGAGGTCGGTGTGGCTGTGTTAGTGCTCTCTTTAGGTTCTTCTTCACTTCTTTCAAGATTGTGCGTCACTCTCTCTGTGCCCACTCACAAGCAGAATAGCAGTGGTGCTTTGTGAAGTGGGTTTTTTAGGGATGTGCATCTCTAATTTATTGAGGTTTATTTTTGAAGGAGGAAAGCCTCCACAAACGTCCCTTCTAATCTCGTCTCATTAACCTTAAAAACAACTCCTAGAAGCTTTAAAAGAAGTCGCTGTCATGGTGATTTCAGAGATCCTCTCCCTTTTTATTAGTCTACAGTGTGAGGATGATCGGAGCATTTTATGATTCATCAATGCAGAAAATGTCAAATTCACATTTCCAAATTACTTGAGTAGAAGTAACCCCTTTTGGCAATCTGCGGTTTACGTGGTCTCTGTCATACATAATATCCAAAAGGCTGATATCAGATCAGCCACAATCAGCTCAAATCTGCCAATTTAAAATGCGTGCTATCAAACTGACATCTAATCTGCCCACACAGCAGCTTATTCAGTGTTTCTCTGACACTTGGGGCTTTTTAAACTTCTTCACACTGAACAGAACGTTTTGCTTTGCACCGTCAGTGTGCACCAACTTACCTCCGCTCTCTATAAGGATGTCAAACAGGTCGTCCATTTGCTGGCTGGTTGCTGTGGGAACCTGAAAAGACATTTAAGGACGTTAAGAGACTCGACGCTTTGTAACCAAAAATGAAAAAGCTCCTCAAGGCTGGAAAAACTGGAAGTATACGCCTACGTTTTTTTATGCTTCTTTGTACTCTGCACACATCAGTTTCAGCAGTGTGTGTGTGTGTGTGTGTGTGTGTGTGTGTGTGTGTGTCAGCTGTGGCTTGTTTTCATCTAACCTGTGAAACGTTGTTGATGTGAAGACTGCGGCTCTGTTTGATGGCCTCCTCATAGCGGGGAGGCTCTCTGGTCTTAGGAGGCTGGGGAACCAGGGAGGTGGGCTGGAGGATGAAGGTGGGCTGAGGAGAAGAAGGCTGCAAAGATGAGAGAGAAAAGATCAAGTCAGATAGAGAAATATGTGAAGATCTGAAGAGTTAAGTTCAGAAAAATGCTGAATTCCTTATAGACACCTTATTGAGGGGCCCGTTGGAGATTTGATGGTTGGGTGATGCTCGTGGAGAGAGCTTATTCTCTGGGGAGCTTCTCAGAAAGCACTGGGGATTCATCTCAGGTCTACTCTGGTTCTCCAAGCCAGCAGTGTTATTGCACATAGTCAGAGTCTGCCAAGACATGAGAGAGTCTGACATCAGACCTCTGTGCATCACAGGTCTTTGCAGCATTTATGTAGAGCTTTAGAGAATAATTACTAATCTAACTGGAACTACTAATGAGACGTGACTCACTTGTAGCAGCGGCTGCTGGCTGTGCGCCATCTCCATCTTGGTGGTCTGCAGCTGAGGGACTGAGGAATGGACCAGGCCTGGGTTTGAGACTGTGGCCTGGAGAACAGGCTAGTGCAGAGGAAAGACATGTGAGATTTTAAGACCTTAGATTTACAGAGATTGAGTTGAGATGGTTCTTTCTAGATTTTATATTAACATTATCATTAATAATGCTGAGATGAGTTTATAGTAGATCAATATGCTGTTACTTTTTGACACCCTCTGCCATGCTACGCCACTGGCTCACTCACCTGCAGGCTGACGGTGGTGCTTGGCAGCTGGATTGCAGTAGCGTTGTTGGGCAGTGAGACTGGAAGGAGGATCTGGGTTCCAGCTTGGCCAGTTGCTGTCAACAAAGTCTGAGGCTGACCCAACACCTGGGAAACACCACCCGAGTGGCTGATGAAGAACTGCTGCAGACTGGGGGGTGCGGGCTGGGACTGTGGCTGGGCCTGGAGTTTGGGACTTTTCTGGGACTGCGAGAGGAGCTGTGGGCTGCTGGTTATTTGAGGCTGACCTGAGGCCTGGATTTGTGTGATGAGCTTGGTTTGGGTCTGCAGCGGCTTGCCAGAAGAAACAGTCACATCCTCCAACTTCACCACTCCTGGCACGGGTGCTGAGAGTGCCTGTGAACCCAGGATTGAGCTTGGGATGGCAGCAGTGGTCGATGAACAGTTTGACAGGACTGCACCTTCGACTTTCACCAGGTTAGAGTTGAGGACAGGAGGAACAGAGTTCACAGCAGCTCCCGGAGCGATCTTTGGGGACACAGAGGCAGAGTCACCCTGACCTCTTTTCTCCACTTCCAGTTGCATCTTCAGCTCCTCCACCAGCTTCTGCTCCTGCTCCAGCTTCCTCATCAGCTCTTCTATCTGCCGCTCCTTCTCGTGGAGCCTTCTGTCCTTTTCCTCTGGGACTTTGAAAGACGGTGAGGACTGTTGCCCTACCGAGGTCAGCATTTGAATTTCAGACGGACCCTCAGACATACCTACATCCTGCTGGAGGGTGGAGAGATCAAAAGGAACAGGTGAGACAGGCGGTGTAGAGCTCATGCTCTCTGGAGCCACCTGCTGGACTGGGACTACACCAGGCGTGGTAGTTGTGGTAACCTCCATGGGGATGGCAGATAGGGTAGTAGTGGCAGGAGTGGGAATGCTGGCAGCAGTGGTGCTGGGATTGTCCTGGAAAGGCTTCAGTCTTTCTATCAGATCTGTCTTTGTTCCCGACACTGGGAGGCCACGAAGCTTCAGCTCTAGTTTCAGCTCGGCCACCTGGGAAGACAAAAGGAGGATCACGTCAGCATCAGATTTTAGACTTTAGTCGTCTATTTTTACAGGAGCAGTTCACTCTCTTTGGAAATGTGCTCATTTTATTGCCAAGAATTAGAGGAGAAAAAAAGATTAATATAATTCATCTGTGTTTGTTAGATTTGTAGCTGGAGACAGCAGATGGTTGGCTTTGCATTAAGATGCGGAAAAATGTGGAAACATGTTGGCTGTGCTTAAAGGGACAACAATCCACCAAACAGCACGTCTAAAGCACATCATATCTTGCATGACTCATGCGATGATCCATCATAAAACCAACAAATACCAGCCACAAACGCCCGGCTTCATATGTGCTGCAGTTTTCAGGCTTTATGCTAAGACACGCTGCTTCAGGTTGGAGTTTCTGATTTAGCATGCAGGCATCATAGTGGCATTAATCTTCTCTAATAACGCTGTAATAAAGCAAATACCAGACTTCAGCACATTTCTGAATGCTTAGCTTTACGATAGGGAGCTGATTCACAAAGGATCATGTTTTTGTTGTTGCTCTACTTCTTCTGCTCTTTTGGTAAAATGAAAGGTTTCCACCTGAACGGTTAAGTGAAGTTCTCTCATTTTAGAAACATTATATGTTGGACTTCTTTATGTTTTTTTGTTAAGATTTATTGAAAAAAATGACAAAACATAATGGGAGTGTGGCGACAGCGCAACTGAATGCTGGACTTGATTAATGGAGTTTTGCCTACCCCACTACAATCATAGTTGTGAGTCGTGAAAAGCAAAGATTTCACTCTTTTCACTTCTGTGCAGACACAGAGGGGGTGAGAGACACAGAGGGGGTGAGAGACACAGAGGGGGTGAGAGACACAGAGGGGGTGAGAGACACCGATGGGTTTACTTTCACCTCAGATCCATGTATTATGCTGCAGTCACACAGGGCGATGGTTGATTTACCAGACTGTAGTTAGTCAGTGGACGTATCACTGATATCAGGTCAAAAAGTACGATGTATTCAGTCACCACCGAGTCTTTCCTACAAACGTAAGTACTGTGGCACCTACACCTACAGGAGCTGCTCAGCCACACATGAATCTCCCAGCGTGCAGTTTTTGTCCTGATGTTAATGTTTGGAACGCTGTAGTTACTGAGTCAGCACAGCACAACTTTACACACTTTGTGCATCAGCACTCTGCAACTTTACATGATGTCAAGTTTTTAAAATGGTAAATGGCCTGTATTTGTATAGCGCTTTACTCAGTCCCTAAGGACCCCAAAGCGCTTTACACTACATTCAGTCATCCACCCATTCACACACACATTCACACACTGGTGATGGTAAGCTACATTGTAGCCACAGCTGCCCTGGGGCGCACTGACAGAGGCGCACTGACTAAGGATTCAACAAAGGTCGCACCCACAGGAGCTGCCATGCAAACCCATGTCAGGAAGCTCACGGTGCACCGTTTTTGAGCTGATGTTAATGCCAGAGGCGGCTAGGCCTTCCTCTGTCAAGCAAGCCAGACTAGTTTAGACTTTTACATCTGCTCATGGTCTGACACTCTGTGGCTGAGCTGCTGTGGTGTCCACTGAAAATTTGATTGTGGAATATCTAGGAGGAAATTTCAGGAACTGACTTGTTGCAGGGTTGCATCTTATTATAGCAAAACACTCCAATTCAGTCACCTCTTTAGAAGGCCCAGTTTTTTCACAAACATTTATAAAGGCTAAATGCACAGCTAGGTGACACCTGCAGCAATGGGACTGAAAAAAAAAACTGAATTCAAAGATTAGGGAGTAGTCGTCCAGTACTTTTGTCTATGTTAGTTTTGCCTGGGAATGTGATTTTGAACAAATACCTTCATCTCCTCCAGGTTGGCAGGCAGGACACCGGGTTTGCGGTTGGACAGTGAGTTGTTTTGCCGGGCCGATGCTGAAGGCAGAGCAGCAGGGGGAGGTGCAGTGGGCAAAGACACCACAATAGAAGTTGGCAGTGTGCTCCCACCGTTATTCTGACCCTCTGCCACAGGTCTGCAGCAGAGAGGGGACGGAAAAAGACAAAGAAAGATGAGGTGATTGTTTTTTGAGGAAATGTTTTCTGAATTACAGGAATATGAAACAAAAAAAGAGGAAGTGGACGTGGGAGAGAGGGAAGGTGTTGTTATAGAGACAAGAAAGGCAGAAAGAGGAAAACAAGGAGAGGAAATCGGCTCAAACAGCCCATCCATCCTGTTCTTGCCTCACTAACAATGCCAGTCAACCAAATCACAGGCCAACAGCGATTTCAAAGACAGCTTCGCTACGCCGCTGCTGCCAGGACTTTCACGAAAACAGCAGCTGGTTCATCAACATCCTGTTAGTTATTAATATGATTAGGCACAAGCCTGTTATTGGAAAATCGCTGATGGCCCTCTGTGTTGAAAACAACAATATCTGGCTTTGTTTCATGATTAAAAATCAAATGTCAAGCAAGCCAAACTAGTTTAGAAACACAAAAAATAGAAAGAAACCTGTCTGAAGTACAGGTAGAAATAAAACAGCAGAATAACAATGGTTTTAATGTTTACATGGGGGGGGTTTGCTTTGCACACGTACTTGAGTGGTGCTGGTAATATAGTTTGGTAGTTGTAATGCTGCTGCTGCTGGCTGAGGATCTGCAGCTGGAGAAACAGCTGCTGTTGCTGCAGTAAGCGGGCGTATGAGGAGTCCATAGGTGCTTCGCTGGCCTCCTGCTTCTGGTCTGGGGGAACATACTGGTGGTACTTGAGCTTTTTCACCCTCGGCTTCGGCTCCTTGCCCTTCTTACTGCGACTCTTCTCTGAGGGAGCTTTCTGCTGACTTTGCTTTGGTGGAAGGAAACGTGGAGGGAAAAAGTATTAACATGTGTTAAACTCAACAACAGTCAGAGAAAAGCAGAAAATGGAAACAGATGTGTTGTGCTTACTTTCACCAGTGTTGGGCCTGGTTTTGGAGGTACAACTGTAGCGACTGGATGAGTGAGGGTGACAGCTGGGTGGCTGGCAGGCGGCTCATTGGTGGCGATTACTTTCATGAAGTCTGTTGTTGGGAGGGGCTGCAAAGAAATAACGGGTGGAGGGGGACACACTTAAAACCTCCAATATCACTGTCGTTAAATAACAACAGTCTGGGCCTCCAGCTGACCTGCAGGATGGTGCTGGGCAGTGCTACTGGAGAGGGCGTCTCGGGTCCTCTGCTCTCCACCGGTGAGGGCACAGAGCTCTGGGACTCCTGGCTGGCCGGTTGCTCCGGGGACAAAGCATCATTGCTGTCTTCCTCAAGAACCTTGGGATAATTCACCTGGCCCACTGAAAGATGATCACAGATTTGTATTTTTTACTATTATCAAAGGCCTGCATGGTGGATCAAACAAAGACATCTTTTTGTACCGATGAAGTTAAACGTAAACTAAAATCATGTATAAAGGGAATCGGCATCACTGTATCTCACCGATGATGGCTTGTTTAACGCTGGAATCCACCGGCAAAATGTTTTTCTCCACCAGCTCCATTGGGCCCGGTCGCTGGGCGATCTTCTCGTTGAGGTTGTCTGCTAGTCGGGCTCTCTTCAGCTTCATCTGAGTGGCCTGTAGTGAAGGTTCTGCTCCGGTCTCTGGGGATGACAATGACAAAAATCAAATCAGCTAAATGCTCTAATGTCAAGTTAAAAATACATCCTTTCTTGCTTACATATGACATCAGTCTTTCTATTTCAACACCTTAAAGCACCACAGGAAACAGTACTTAAAGCCTTGTTAAAAAAAGAAGTTTGTGCATTGTGAAATAGACAATTATTAGAACCTTGCAGGATGTGCATCCTGACCAGCTCTGCTCTTTCTGGACGACTGCGGATCTTATGTTTGAGAAAATTCTCAGTCTGGAGAGGAAGGCAGACACAGATCAGTTAATTATTTAAATTTTACTGTTACCAACAACAACTCAAGTTTACATTTACGTAGTTTTTTTCCCCCAAACTTACCCGGGCTCTCTCCAAGCTGCGAATCTGCCCGTGGAAAGCTGCCGGACTCTTCAAAGCTGCAATACAAAACATTTTCATCAATCTACTTTATTCACAAATTATTATCATCATTTTTTTAAATGTCTCCTGAGTTATCAGTATGAACCAGGGTACCACTTTGTTATTATTTCCCACCCACGCCACAATAGCTTCCAGCAGGTGGCTGTTGCAGTTACTCACGTGGCATAATGCCCTGCTCCACCAGCTGCTCCCGGGTTCGCCTCTGCTGGAGTCTCAGCTGCAGCACTGAAAGCAAACATGGAAAAGCAAATTTAACTGCAATGTAGAGAAAAAAAGATGAGAAATCATGCTTAATGAGAACTACGAAAGCGGGGAAATAAAATAAGGAAGAAAAGCACAGAAAACTCAAAAGATGACGAGAAAAACTTCTCACTAATGCAACTCATAGCGTACTCATTGTGCTGACGTTACGCATATTTTCATGTTTAGGATGACTGCACAGATTTTCACACTACATGCTCTGCAGCTGATCACATCTTTACAAACAGGGTTAAACAAGGAGGTGCATGCTAGCATGGCGAGTCTCTCCCAGGTATTATAATTCTGGCATTTTAGGCTGTTCAACCTAAGACCCTGTTATTGTTTTGTTACTTCACTCCTCAAATCTGCCTGGTAAGACTCCAATCGTGACTGTAGCAGTCGCTGCTGAGGGATGGGAGGCAATAGAAATTCCCCTGTCATAACTCATCACTGACAGCCTGCAGTGTGAAGATCTAAAGCACAGCTATCTCTTAGTTAAACAAAGACACACAGACAAAAACACTCACGACTCAATACACAACATTTTGTTTCATTATTTTGTTGAAATGTTCTGAACTACATGAAAAATCATGGATAGGAATATTAATAATGGGATTATGTGTTTAAAGAGATTCTATCAACCATTTATTCACCTTTGTTTTAAAAGCCGAAAGCCAGTCACATCGTCTCGACCACAGAGTAATAAGACCATCCAAAGAGCTTGTCCTCCCACAGTGGTATGTTTATGTTACAGAGCCTTTAACCCCTCCTCCACCTCTACTCCCACTACTCCCATCTTCACTGAAACCAATTTGAGATGAGCTCGTTTGCCTCGTCTGTATCGTCAACACATCATATAAGACGTAAAAGTGTTTTTGTAACTGCAATACACTACAGGAAGCTACAGGAGCAGTATCGCCTATATCGTCTGCTAAGACTGCATTTAATACTAATGAAGAAGAACGGAGTGCGAAACGGGAGGATGGAAGAAAATGTTAAAAATAAAAAATAAAAGTGTTGTTTTTTTTTGTGAAAGCACAGAAAACAAATTTAAATGCAGAAAGTGCAAAGCATTGCCGCTGCTTCATTACAAGCATTTAAATGCTGCATACTAGAGCTGTGATGTCATCACTGAACGGCGCCGTTTTAGAGTGCGGAGCGTTGATACCTCGTTTATGCTGCTGTTTGTACAGTAATGTTTATGTTAGCTTACCTGTAGGAAGCTTCTCAGAATGATGTTTGCTAAGCCAACACGATTTCAGTTTTGTTAGCTAATGAGTGAAATATGATAGTAAACCATTAAACAGGAGCAGCTACACCGTCTCAGCATTTATTCCAAATAACTAACCTCTTCAAACTAAAATTAGGTAGTTAAACTGTGGGTGGGATCACAATTAATTAATTAATTAATTAATTAATTAATTAACTAACACTACACCATCTGGGAAACTATGTTATACAACCAAATTAGAGATTAGTAACGTTCTTTTCTGATTCTGTTCTACTAGTATAGATGAGTTTGTGCTGAAAAGAGTCTGCACCTCTCAAATGGCTGAAGTCACGACAGATAGCATTGTTATCAGCAGCTGGGAACATCGTCTCAAAGATAAGAGCAGGCCTCACTCCAGAGCACGTCCACTGAATCATCTGGAAACTTTGGAAACTTGTTATTTTGGACTGGAAAATAAAATCTTTTTGATTGAATTGGAAGCTTTATTTGAGCCATTTTTACTTTCCTATTTGCACATAATTTTTTGTTTAAATACTACGAGGACTTTAAATAAAAATACTAGCCATTTCATTTTTCACAGCTGATTATTTTAAAATTCATGTTTCCTGGGTCATTATTTGAATTTGCTGTGAGACGAGACAACAGGGTGACTTCAGCAGGTGGAGCCTGGAACAGGAGGTTTGCCCAAAAGGAGCAGAGATAAGAGTTATTGAGATAATCGTCGACTAATTCAAGAAAATTTGCAGATTAGTCGACCTTAAAAATAATGTTTAGTTGGAGCCCTAGACCAGACTGCACTAGTTCCTTAGAGTTTCAAAGCAAAAAAAAAATCAAGTTGCTGACTCAGCACTGCCAGACACTGAACGTAAAAAGGCAGCAACAACTGCATCCTCAGCAGAAATCGCTTCTCTCAGAAACACCAGCACACAGCTTTAATGGAATTTCGTTAAGAGAGACAGTAACATGGGTGCGTATACACTGAGTGGGAGTTGCAAATGCCCACAGATTAGGCACCGGGCACAAGTACACTCACTTCTGTATTCACAGGAAGGGACACGTCAAAATTACTCTGAAATACCAACTCCTACGACACAACAGGAAACAGCTGCCTCACCAATATTCTGTCTTTCCCATCTGTTTACCGCCCGATCGTTTTCATAACTGATGCTCATTTTACAGACGAAACTGGCATTAGCGGCACCGCAGCCCCGGTCAAACATTTACAGAAATCACTGCCGATTGCAAAAATCAGTAACGTGGACTCTCAGTGCGCTCTGTAAACACTGCGAGCGAGGTTTCGGTGGAGGCATGTATGCTTAAAGTGATTCAGTTAAGACTTCCAGTAAACAGCGTTGTCCCTCAGACTGACAAACACACGATGACCTGTGACCTCAGCAGTGTGAAGGAAAACTGTGGATGATATGAATGAGGCGTTTATGCGCACACACAGAACCCCACACAAGAGAAGGAAGTAAAAGAAATGAGTGGTGCTAAACCAGTACCAGTGCCACACACGATATATACTCGAGATATTATGTGTAAGCAGAAAAATCTTAGGAAAGAAACACTTTGGAGACGCAGTGCAGGTTTGACTGCCTTTGTAAAGCGTTTGCTTTGCCTGCGCCTTCAGTGCAGCCTCCCTGCTCAGATTTGCTAAACTAAAAGAAATTAAAAGATAACTACTTAAAGGTTTAAAACTCAGGACACCTTTGGATTTTAAGCCCTTCTTTAAAGTGTTCCTAAAACAATCTGCAGCAATCAGACACTGAAGGCAAACTCGTGAGATAAGAAGAAATGAGACAGGAAAAAACAGCATGGTTACTGTTAAAATATTTCAATGCTGGACAGTACAAGTGTTTCAGAGTACGGAGGAAGTGGAGACAACCAGGGTGGAGTAAAAGATAAGGTCTTTATCACAGAGGCCCTGCTAAGTTCCAGTATTCTGTATGAATCAGGCATACTGATTGCTTCCCGGCTGCAGCTCCTAAAATGTGGAATAATTTGCCTTTGCACATACGACAGGCCTCCTCTCAGTCTGTTTTTGAAACCCACCTTTGAGATGTTTTTATTCTATTTTTGCTCTATTGTCCTTCTCGTTTTACGTCTTTCGTGTATTATTCTGTACAGCACTTCGGTCCTTCGTGGCTGTGTAACAGTGCAGCCTGCTCCGAGTGTCTTTGAGTTAGTGTGAGCTGTCCTGAGACAATTAATTGCTCACAGTTGTTAATAATTTTAACAGTAGGGAGATTACACAGCCGCTGGCAGAGGCGCACATTAGCAAACACCTTGACAGCTGCTTAATATGACGCTGAAATGGAAAGTGTTGCTGGTGAGCTCAGCAGTTTGTCAAAAGCACTCCTAACCACCGCTGTGTATTTATTTGGACAGTATTAAATGAGTAATGATAACATCCTAATGAAACCCATCATAAATAAAGATTGTATACTTTTTACTTGCAGACAGCACGCTTTTTTTTTTCTTCTCCTGAGCGACTGCAGGATTTCAGCAAGTATGAAATCACAGCCAACATCCAGGAAGCAGCACAGATGGGACGAGCTAAAGTTTTTACTGGTGTTCAAAGCCTTTGTGTTTCCTTGATAAGCATCAGTAAGAAATACAGATTCTTGTGCACAGCTTTTCCCCTCTCTGTGGGCTTCAAACTATTTTACATGATCTATATGTAAGCTTCAATATGTGATCCTAAAACAGAGAAATCATTGGTATTTGTGGACACGTGGCTTGTATTTATTTCTTTACTTGCTCTCAGTCTGATAAACAATAATTTCATAAAATACTTGATTAAATTCAGACACGTCCACACCATCTCTTCTACCAAAACCCTGTACAGGGTGGCAGGACAAACTTCACATCTTAGAAGAGAGCCAGAGATCAGTAATAACTACTGATAAACACAGAGTGTGAAAAGGTAACTTAAGAAGAAACACTCATTAGTGCTTTATGGGAAGTCCCCAGCAGCCCAGGCCTTTTTCAGAATAACTAAGGCAGGGTTCAGAGTCACCTGATACAGGCTTTATCAAAAAAGTAGAGATGGTGTCTGTTTCCTGTATCCAAACAGGTTCCACAGCAGAGGGCTGAAATCTGACACTGATGAACACACCGTTACTCTGTTGATCCAAAACTGATATTTCTGAGAGGCTTGCGAGCTGCCCATGTGACAGACCATCCAGCCATGAAACAGTTGTGCATTTCTGTATTACTCATACTTAGGCACGTCAGCCTGTCATGTGACATCCAAACAGAGACAGAAAAGTTTGTGAGTCGCAAGAGATCAGCCAGCGCTACACTTGGCTAGAGAACACGTGCGATACACGTCTATCACCCGTTCTGGTCCATTTCTTAAAACTGTGAATTCCAAAAATAAACACCTCAAGTGAGACGGACTTCCTGTTCAGAGAAGTCAGTTACTCAAAGCTAATTATAGATAGAACTCACAATTTGCAAAGATTAAAAGAAAATCAACAGCTTGGTGGAGATTCATTTTATTCTTATTATTTGTTTGCATATAAACTTCTGCTTACCAACTTCAATTTTTAGGCTACTTCCTTTTCAGACTCCTAATCTTTGTCAAAACAACCTCAAAACCCTTAATCTCCTCTCCCTCCAGACTCTCTGAGCTCGACACAGCTTAAGACTCAGAGCTGTCTGATGGCAGACAGATTAACACCTGCATGATAAAAACCAATATGAGAGGAGGGACTCTGCGGTTGGCAAAGTGCTGTGGTGGACTCAGAGGGTGGAAAGTATGAGGTGTGTTTTCTCACTGGAGGGGAAATGACAAAAGCCGAGATGATGAGTGGGTGCTACTACTGTTGACATTCCACAGAAATTTTCCACCGTCGAGCCCTTTCTCCTGCGAACTCCTGCCGCCGTACACAGCGGCGCAGAAATCCTACAGTCACCCAGAACGTGTTAAATCCCGTCTGGAGCAGCTTCGATTAAAACCCACTGCATTTGTTGACTTGCATCTGACGAATTAAGATTTTCTGGGGAATCATGATCAATACAGCAGTGACTGGACTGAATGGCTTAACTGGTCTCCATACGCCATTCTAAACCACGATTAGAAGCTGGCGGTGAATCGAACCCGCTCCCAAAGCCTGGTATTTGCATAGCCATCCATCAGTGTCATATTCAGTCCCGTGTGGATGCCAAAACAACACTGACACTGTGAGGATTTAGAAGCCGAGCTGGTGGAGGAATCGGGAGTTGAGGACTGAAGCGTGATTGGCTGATTGAGTGGAAGTTATTGATTGCACATCTTTGTATTTACATTATTGGACAGTGTGTGCGCGCTATCAACAAATGCAATCTTCAAGTATTTTGCATCTTCAGTTTACACGGTTTCTGCTGATTTTATCTACGAAACTATTTTGTCTGTGTTTTATCTGTATGCATGTAGCTGATAATAATGCGTGTCATTCTCTAACACCTTAGAATAAAGAAAGACAGAAAGAGGGATTTACACATATCACTTTTCTCCGTTTTTCACTCCTTTTTAAATAACGTCACTCAGCTTGTGCTGCAGCAGAGACAGGAAGTGTGGGAAGCCAACAGAGATGAACTGTGGATGTTGTGTGGCAGCAGTGTATCCTCACCATTTTTGCGTTCACTGAGCGGAGGCAGTGTGGGCTGCAGCGACAGCTCCTCCATCTCATGGGTCACAGCCTCGCTCTGGGGACTGGGCACCAGTAGATTTGACATCTCACAATCCCCCTCTGCTCCTAACTGCCTCTGGGAAGCCTGGGGCTCCATCCTGCCTCAGAAGGGGGTTGGGGAGGCTCTGAGGCAAGCAACCAACGGGTCACCGTCCCTGTGTGTAATGTCTCCCTGCTACCTGTGTAAGAGCAACAGGAAAGAAGAGATAAAGAGGAGTATCAGTTAAAAATCTGTTCTCAACAGGAGGAATGCGTCACTCAACGATACATTGTGGGCTCCTCGAAAGCAACGCTAATTCAGAATAATCAGCATCATCATCCTGTTGGTATGACTGCTTCACCCAACTGGTGAAATGCTAAGGGTGGCATTTCATTTCAGCCATCTGGAACAGCTCAGTCACAGCCCAAATTATTCATTAAGCCAGCTGGGTTGGCTATTATACTGAATAATCACTTCAAACCGCTGCTCAAAAGAAACAACGCCAATTTGTGCATGAATGTTCTCTCTGTTCCGACAGGCTTCATAATCCGGAGCATGACGTGGTTGTGGTGGTTTCAAACGGAGGGAACGGAAACATTTCGGGGAGCAACACAAACAGTTTAGTATCCATGGCGTCCCAACAGTCTGCTCGGTCTGAGCCATTTATCGCTCTCCAGCAGCACCCAAATCTATCCATTCCTGGACCTAAGCACTCTTTAATAACCATCCTGATGTGCTGCTTTTGGCTGAGAAGCACCCTGTTCCTATTGCTGCCTTCTTTTCTCCCCTCAAGTGTCAAAGGCATCACACAGACCACAGAGACTGCACCACCATAAGACATGCAACAAATGCTTGGACTTGAAATCAGTTTTCATTTATAAGTCTCTGCTCTCGCAGCGCTCCACTACACTGTTTTCCTTTAAGATCTGTGCCAGTTTCACAGACCAACATCAAGAGTCTGCAGCTCCATTAATCTGGCATTAAGTACTAACAGGGGAGTCAGTGCCAGTTAACTTGACATTTATTCTCAGTTGGTCCATGTTAACTGCTGCAACCACTACAAAATTCACCCCAGTCGCCAAAACTTTGGTTTCTAATCCATCACCACTCACTGCCCCTTATATGATGATTATGTGCTATTAAAACAACCTGGTTCAGCGATAATTCAGGCCTTGAAGTTCAGCAGTGTAACCTCAGTGGCTTTCTGTGGTAAAACTGCAGAAACAGTGTTTCACACAGTGACTGCAGAGGTCAGACATTTTCTAAGAAGGGTGCATGTGTCTAAAAAGAGACACAAGCCAACTTTTTAAGTTAGCTATTTAAATTAAGTACTTTGTAACAAAAAGCAACAGGGTAACATACTCCAGTGCATTTCCAGTGAGTCTCATCCTCTGGATGGAAGACACACTCCTGGACCGGTTATCCCTCCAGTCTGTCCAAAAGACCAGACTTAAACGCAAAAACTGCCACATAAACAAAAAACAGCCTTGAAATAGAGAAGTGATCAAGAAAAACGGTTGGATGGATGCTTGTTCCCACACTACTCGTTAAAACAAATGCAGTTTGTCTGTTAGCTTGCTGGCACGCAGCTGGGATGCTGCTGCAAAGAAAACCATCGCCTTGTGTGTTAACTGTATATCAGCTGTTGATGGGACCGTTCCTACCTGAGGAAGCAGCAGACAAGGGACGGAGAAAGAAGTCTTGGCTAGTTGCTGTGAAGAGTCACACTAAGCCATTGAGTCGAATCTGGAAGGAGAGAGAAAAACAAACATCATGAGAATGAAACTCACAAGTGCAGCATTTTTTCCTTTTTTTCAGATGACTCAGTGACACTGGACAGTCAGTGTATAATCCTACACCGCATTCAGTGCTACGCCTGTTTCACTAAAACTCTCTTCTGTTTCTGTCTGGTCATAATGGCTGTTACATTTAAAGGAGAAAAAAAAAGCAGCAAGCTTTATTTTTCTTTATTTCTGAAAAGCGGTGGCTGAATATTAGTGTGTTTTCAGAGCACCAGACCAGAGTTTAAGATAATACAGGGGCAAGAGAAACCACACTGGGAAACAACTACTTGAACCTAATGAGAAATTCGATCTGCAAAACATGGTGCCACTGTGATGCTGCTTTAAAAGGTGCGGCGAATAAAACAGATGGTAAGCACCACTTCAAAATGCTGCAATGGAAGCGGCCGACACTCAAAGCTTCATCTGGGTCTGAAAAATCACGTTCAAACGTTGCACGGAAGACATGCACACTATGATTGTCTATACAGACACAACAGAAACTGTAGCTGTGGTGCAGCATCATACTGCAGCATGAGGCAGAGAACAGGAATCAATCAGCCACACAAAGAAGCTTTTAATCCACTCTGAGATGTGTGCAAAGTAGATAACTTAATTAGGATAAGACTCATGCATCAATTCACTGACACTCTGGAAAGATAATGGCCTTGTGCCACATTTCTCATACTGCATGCCCATGTACATACCCGTGCTTCTGTATGGCCTGTTTGTGCAGTGAAAATGATGCTTTTATAAAAGGTATTCTAAGTGCATAAATGCTAAAAGTTGGTTATTTTAGCCCATTGCTGTGTGGCTGCTAAGCAGTATGACAAGATCTTAATACCTGATATAAACAAGGACCTTCAGGCACCTGTGTGCCACATCAAGTTGCTCAACTCTCCACCATGCAGGGGCCAAACAAACAGATTTTGTGCATTACAGTAAGATTGCCAGTTATCTTGTTGATGTAGGTTCCTCCCTAACAGCAGTAACAAATGCAGTTTAGCATATATTAGCCTGTTCAACAACTTCACTTCAAAAACTTACATCGGTCAGACTATAAAAATGAAGCTAGATGGATTTCATATCACAAGAGTGAACGGCAGGAGAGAACAGCAGGGCAGCATTCCAGCAGCCAAACCTCTGTGACATGTGCGAGTACATGTTGAGCGAACAAGTGAGTGCGAGAAAGGGGGAAGTGAGAGAGAGAGGAAGGGCCCTACAACTGTCGCAGCTGAAGAGGTTTTGTGGGATAAACATCGGTGGTGCCCCTCGCAGAATCAAAGAGCAGATCCAGATGGCAGGCGCAGCATGTTGCTGCGCCCTCTGTTCTTTTAATGGCACAAGGCAACAAGCCGCGCATTCTTCATCAAGGGGTAATGTGCACACAAACACACCTCTAGAAACAAAAGGGTGCTTAACATTAGCGAGTGAGTAGCCGCTACTCATTCACACAGGTGATAGATGTGCCGCACGACTGGCTTCACCTTCCAGATGCAGAAGCTGCATGTATATTTTACTGTTTATGATTCTGCCCGTGGGCGTGTTACAGACACACAGACCACTGTTCGGTGCAATCACAAACACATAAACAAGGACACCCTTCGCTTCCCTGTCAGCACACATTTGTCATCCAGTTGTCTCTACAGTAATGTGCAAAATAAGATCTTGAGCAACGCCTCACTTCTTTATATCGTGATAGGAAAATGGGTGCAGTAATTTATTGAAATGTGTGCAAACACACATGGAAATGGATTATAGGAGACTAAAACAATTTTTACAATTCCAGTGAGCTTGAAAGTCAATATTTGTTCTACTGCACAGGCTGAACTCTCTTAAGCAGCCTTGTCAATGTTTTTTCCAGGAAAAGTTCTCCAGGCTTCTTGAAGGACACTCAAAGCTCTTCTTTGATCCTGCACAAACACTGTACAAACTACGAATGTACAATACATCAGTTTGAGTTAATGCTGGGCTTGTTGATATTTACAGATGGCAGTGGCTAAAAAGAAACACTTTTCACACGGGAATTCTGAACAATGATGCAAGAACCAGGTTAGCACACCGACTGCAGTCGTCTTCACATGTAGCGCACAGCACGGGATGGTCACCTTAAGACAAGCACATGAGGGAGCTGCCCGGGTAGGACATGAGCAGGCGGGAATTCACCGAACAACTACCACTGCTGTGCTCACGTGTACTTTAACTTTGCATTGGTTTTGGACAAAGACCGTTTAATGGTTGATTTGCCTGCATCAGATTTCTCCCTTCTCACACGCAGCACCATTATGCAGTATTTACGAAAGTTCAGGGCTGCGGCGCACATGTGCAAACATCCATTTCAAACCAGTTCAGACATGATTATTGTTACAATGTGTTATTTTGAGGAATTTCCCTTTCAACAAAATAAATGCCTGTACAGGGTGATGACGACAAACACAGTCAAGTTAACTTTAAGTATTTGCATAGGTAGGGATGAAGACAGCGAAAGGGGTTTTCAAAGCATCTGGAGCTCAGCCGAGGTACCATGGAAATAACAGGCTATGAATGACTACGCCATCCTTAGATCATTGTGCTTGATAAACTAGAGCTAAAAATAAATCCTCCTGGTGAGACTTCTGAAAAGTCAAACAGATTTCAGTTTTCAGATGGTGGTTCGGAGGCATTTCTCTACATTATCAATGCTGACTGGACATGTTAGCACAGTGCGGTGTTCTCAGCTAAAGCCAAACGAGCCACAGAGGATTTTAAGATTAACTAAACTAACACTGGCTTCAAGTTTTATCTGTGTCTGATTATCTGCAGTGTGACAAAAGAAGATCATTTGGGTAATAAGTCAAGTCAACCAAGTTGTCCAGGCTGATGACAGAATGTGGGTGTGCCTGCTGCCTTAGGCTCTTGTTTCTCTTTCACTGCCTTATAAAAAAAAAAAAAAAAAAAAAAAAAAAAAACAGGCTACACTCATGCCATACAGGTGATATAATTTATGGCATTTTACCGGGAACAGTGTCTTGATTGTCTTGATTCTCTCAAGACAATCAAGACACTGTTCAAAAGATAAGCCTATACAGAAAAAAAGACAACATTTCTTAAGCAGAGAGCAGGATTCTAGAGGTAAAACATTTATACAATATTAAAAGCAATGGAAAGTGTTTTACAATCACAATAGTTTTGCAGCCATCGCTGCAGCCACAGAGATATGTACCCACAGCAGTTGCAAACATGCCTGAAGAGAAGTTCATGGGCCACCTTACAAATAGCCCTGTAGAGAATCCCAGTGATAAGGCAGCCACACACACCCATTCTCTTAAACAGCCTGAGATAACTGAAATTCTGAAACTAGGCAGGAGACCTAGTGTCCACACAGTCTTCATAGAAAAACGCACAGACTGAACATCACCTCCGATTAACTGCCATGTCATGTAGTCCTGTTTAGGACAGGCCTGTTTGGCATGGCACAGCAACAAAAAGAATATCAAGTACTCTTTTTTTCTTTTTCTTTTTTTAAGTCACAGCATGCTATTCTTCAGTATGAAACCAGCTCAAACACTAGAACAATGTGTAGGGCGTACATGAGAGCCGCTTTTGAGCAGTTTGAGTCTGCAGATTTCTGAGCCTTCAACAGACCAGAGGTCTTGCCGGACAAAAACATCTGCTTTTAACCAGAGATAAGACAGGAATTATGTCATCACCCTGCCTCATTCAGCCACAGTCACTGCTCTGCTCTTGTTTCCCCACAGACACACATGTGGTGTCGTTTCCTTCCTGGCTGCCTTAGGGGACTTTGCTCAAAAGATCCCCTTCAAAAGAAGGAAAGAAAGAAGAAAGAACCCGTACAAATAGACCAGGTAAACCACACTAAAAGTTTCAGTGTGGTGACCGCTAAGCAAAATTAAAACTGCGACTCGGAGGATTTATAAAAGCCCCTAATTTCCCAGAGCATTGGTCTCTTTCTTTGGCCTGTTCTATTTTGCATGACAAGCACCGCAATACTGGAAACCGCAGTACTGTTGCAAACTAACCCTACACTAAAAGACAGAAAAAATAACCTACAGCCTCCGTATATTTCCGTTCCCATGCAACCATATGCACAATGTTTAAGATAACGTGAATAATTCACACTTTACAGTGACACGCCGCCTCTGAATAAACACTTCCTGCCAGTCTGCATGACTCACACACAGACTGTTTGGATTTGGTGCACCACAACCTCTAGACATCTTTATTTTACTTCTATTTATTTTTACACTTCATTAGACTAGGAAGGCTGGAAGAGAACATGCCGGTGTTTGCGTAAGCCAGAAGACTCTCTGCGACAGTATTAGTTGAGAAATTGGCCTGTCGAGTGTGCGGCAGCCTGTTACAGCAGCTCTGCTCATTCTGAGTTTCTTTCTTTCTTATCTTTTTTCTTCTCGTAATTTTTATAACTAACGTACTAGTTTTCAACAAATTTCCCACCTGTGGGACTAATAAAGGTCATCTTTATCTTTAACACACTGTATGCCATGCCTTGCAATTCAGACAGTATCCACAGTTAGCTAGAAGGAAACGGCTGAAATAAAAACACACCTTGCACAAACAACATAC